>NW_026261593.1:1732760-1818963 GCF_900747795.2 Erpetoichthys calabaricus | reverse complement strand
CAGCGCCGAACTTTACTCGAGTCAATACCCCTGTGGCTGCCCGCGTGTCTTTTCTATTCAATTATCAGTGTTTGTGTCTCCAGTTCACTTAGCATTTTCAAGTCCATTTTCTACTTCACATCGTCCAGTTACACCGTCGCCACCTCCTATTCTACATTTTAATTACTTACCGTGTATTCCTGCATTCCAAGCTCATTTGACAAAGATTAAGGAGAAAGTGGTGCAGATTGATTTACAAATCCAAATGCCACCTTCAACTGACCAGCAGAAAGCTGGTAAATACATTAATTCAAGAAATAATCACAATTTGAGGAAACAGAGGCCAACCACCGCCACTGTTAAACATAAGATAAAAAAGCATATGATTTTCAATAATCGATTTCTGGATTAATTATTAAATAGGGCTAAGATTTACCTCTTCAGTGTTCACTGAGACAATCACAGCACCAGCTTTTGATCTCAATCAGCAAGATCTACCCCCCAAAACAAAGTAATCCCAAGATCATAAAATCAATTTAAAAACCACCACCAGCTCAAATGTTTACCTCTCCTGCCCCCTCTGTCAGTCCACATGGTGGGTGTCTTTCTCACAGCACAGTAATCACCTCACACACTAAATGATGCCCTCTTAAGAAATACCAGCACAAGTCTCACCTCCACTCGGCGATGTCACCTGTGTGTCCACCTGCGACCAAACTCCCTAATTATTAAGCTGACCACCACGACCTCCCTCACTAACTTGCTCAAGTGACATACGTGTTGTATCAAAGTCACTCTTCTGATGTTGTACCCAAAAAATTAAAAACATGTGCATCAATTTAAACAAACAGATTAAGCAAATCCAGTGATCAGCAATAGATGGAACAGACTTAGTGGATCTTTATTTGTCACAAGGTAGAAATTACAGAAATTCAAGTGTCTTTAGGCATAAGTGATGAAGTTTTAATGAAGCTGATTCTTGTTCTTTTCACAGAGAAAAAGCAAAAGCTGCTGTTTACTGGAATATGTCAATGGATATGAAACAGGACACCTGTGATGTGGATGCAAATATCATGGAGAAAACTGTAAATATTAAGGAGGACGACTGTGAGTGGGAGTCCATCTACCTTAAACAGGAAAGTCTGAGCATTAAGGAGGAGGACAGTGAACTGCAGCCAGTGAGCATTAAAGAAGAACCTGAAGAGAAGTCTGTCAGTATTGAAAAACATAACCATACAAATATGGACAGTGTAAAAGAAGACAACCTTCAAGATGGAGTGGTGACCAGGTTAGACTCTTCTCATAGCAGACACTGTTCATCTCCAGAGCCTTCTATCAATGTGAAGTCTGAATCATTAGAGTCTGAACCAAAGAGGGCTGTGGAAACTACATCTGTTAGAGCTCAGAAAAATAAGCAACCATCTTCAAAGAAATCTGGAAAAAGTAAGTGTAAAATAAAAATGTGTAAGATTTAGAGTTGGGGTTTATGAGCTTGAAAGGCTGGGTCTTGTGATTTTTATGAGAAACTTAGAAATGGAGTGAAAATACTTTATTTTATTGTGCGTTTAAATTTAGTGTGAGATTTCATCAATTGTAAGGTTTAGCAATTTGCTGTTCTTCCATTATAGTGACTTTATGCAAAAGTCCTCAGTCGCTCCTCGGTAAAGAGTGCTATACAAATGTCCAAGAGCAAGACAAAGGTATTGATCCCTCTGGAATTTCCTGGGTATCCATATTAATTCCTCTTAACAATGTGGTCCGATCTTCAACTAAGCTCTGATTACAGACGGCCTCAGTAGTCCTAAACTGCTGTAATAACACAAACAACTGGACGGCTTCTTGTCAGTCCTGAAAACAATAAATAAATCCCTAAAAACCGAGGTTAAAGCAATGCCTTTCTACTGGTGACTCCCCTGCTTCTCCCGTCCAGGCTATGCACCAGGGGATCCACCCTACTTGCAGCTGACCTTCTTTCTGCCTTCTCCTGTTGGTCTGTTCTCCTCGCCTATCCCTATCTCCAGTGGGCTTCACCTGACCATGACTTGGCCTCCCCAGCAACCAGGGCGCTCACTCTGGGGCTTTCACATCCCAAGTCCCGACTCCCACTGCCTTCCCGGCCTTATGCGGCGAGCCACCCTTCTTCCGGTCACTCCCGCTCCTCAATAATGCTCAGCAGGCGCGACCACTACCGTCTGCTTCCGGGGTGCCGGCCAAACACCTAGGCTCACTGCTCTGCTGCAGGTGTTCTCCACTACGAGCACCTTCGCTCATTCATGCACCGGCTTTCTCCTTCCTACTTCCTGCCTTCTCTCCTTCTCAACCTCCATCTTTTTTTTCTTCCTTTTCTAGCCACCTCATGCTTCTGTTTATCATGGGGACGTGGATCAGATGTGGCAATTAGCAGCTTCCAGCATCAATTACAGATGCAGACAACTCTTCACCTGTGCACTTAAATGAGGACCGTCTGCATCACGAATCACGTGGGAGCCACTCTGACCACACACATCACGCCCCCTCTCTAAGCCGCGAGTGCGGCGATTATTTATTTTAAAAAGTGGCCTTTTTGACATGAGCTGTGGACCCGCTATACCACAGATGCATCAAAGTCAGGACAGACATCCGGCCCGAGTATGAGGTATGGTCTCTCGGAGACTGACCTGGAACAGGCAGACAAATGCGCAGACTTCGTTGGACCCCGCTCCACTGCATTGTCTCCAGTCAAGAGTGAAAATGGGAGCGACGGTGCAAGTGATACTGGTCACGATGGATCGCCGATTTCTGAGGATCATTCAAGACTAGAAAAGGCCCTGCAGTACGCGCTCTCATCTACTCATCGCGAGCCTGCAGCATCTGCTGTAGCAGGAGCTGCAATTACACTCACGGAGCACGAAACCTGAAGCGAACTGTCAGAACTGAAAGAGATGATCACTACACTGGCCACTGCCATGGCTACAGCCATAAGTGAGCTTAAGAAGGATAACAAAAACCGGGAAATGCATCAATTTAAACGTTTTGACGTGACCTTTAAAGGCATAGTGGAGAAATTAGTGTAACACATTGAAGAAAATAGATCGAAACTGAAAAAACTTGATGAACAGTTGAATGACGTTAAGCAGGCATTCACAGCTCGAATTGAAACAGCGGAACAATTGGTATCTAACACCGATGAAAAAGCTACAGCTGCGAATTCCGAATGTAAAAAACTCGGAGACAGACTTGCGGCCCTGGAAGATGGATGCAGAAGGAATAATATAAGAACTGAAGGTATACCTGAGAAACAAGAAAGTTCAAACCCAGTGAAATTTGCAGTAGAATTACTCTCTGAAATAATTGGAGATGACTTTAAATTAGATACCGAGATAGCAGCAGCTGATCGCATACTCAGATCAAACACCTTTAAACCCAGGTCTTTTATTGTTTGCTTCGAGCGATTACGATGTAAGCTTGATCTGATGGCACTTCGCAGACACAAGCAAGTGATTATATTTGAAAATAATCTCATTCGTATTTTCCCCGACTTTTCACCTTTAACAGCTGCAAAACGCGCAGCCTACTTCGACATTAAAAAGCTGCTATGGAAAGCCGATATCAAATGCAGCCTCTTGTATCCCGCCAAACTGAAAGTGGAAGTTCAAGACCAATTTTATGCATTTTCAAGCAAGGAGGAAGCTGAAAAGGAATTAAAGAAGCTGTTCCCGACACTCTCTTGAAAGTCAATAATGAGCCGTATTCTGTCATGGCATGGGAAGGACTTCTCATCTGCTGTCTGATCCACATTTAAAGAGATGGGTATTATAATTATACATCCTTTTCTTTACTTGGACACTATATGTTTATGTTTTAATTACAGCTATAGACGTGAGTTTGTAAAAGTGTGGAAGTAATTAAAGTAGGGTTTGTTTTTTTTTTTTTTTTTACTGCCCCAAAGTAGACTGTTTAACATCATACCCTTGGTTAATTGCTATTTCTACTATTGCAATTAACCAAATTGTTAGCATTCAGCCCACAAAGAGAAAGCATTTTCTGCTTCTTGGCTCCCCAGAAAGAACATATCCTCCGTCTTCGTCCACCAAAAGAGACAGAAGAGGTGAATGCAGCTACATTTAAAGGAGGGTGTAGCCCCCTGGTGATTGAATTAAAGCCCCTTCTAGTTGCAGATCCAGGGCCTGCTCATAGGCTCGTTATTTTTTCCCTCACAAACAGGCAGGTTCAGTTCTCGGTTACAAGCCTAAGATGAAAGTCAATTTAGGTGTTGATTTGTTTGATGGACACTCTGAAAAGCTGCAGCCTCAACTCTGATTTACACCTTTGTGTTTAGATGAAGTACTGGGCTGATAACTGGTATGAGCTGCGCTTCAGCCATTCATTCAGGATTACAGGGTGAGGGGGTGCAGCTGACTTTCTGCATCCTTATTAAATCTTCTGTCTTAACAGGTCTTGAGTGTCACTAAAAATCCTATTAAAATAGCGATGCCCACTTTGACCTGCACAGTCATGGAGTATCTGGTGATGTGACATAAACACTTGATGTGTGGCCTGTGCAGCTCCCCCTCCTAGGCCTGGTGTGGCAGGTGGTCTGTGTGCCTCAGTGACCCTTGTGTGATGTCTGGAGATTTGTGCTGCTGACCAGAACTATAAAGCGTAATTGTGACATTGGTGACCAGTATTTTGATTGTTATTTAAATTGTGCTTATTTGTGATGAGCAAGACAGCATTTTTCATAGTTTTGTAGAATAAAAATGCTATAAATTAGTTTGTCTCTTATAATTTCTTCTAGTCTCTTATTTTAAAATACTAGCACAGTGAAATGTTCATTTAGTAAATTGTGCATGATGGTGAAATGTTAAGTCCTTGTGTTTTGATCACATCGTGTATTTTGGACTCTACGTTCACTAGATATGTTAGGCCTCACATCCTTCTTATTTTGTGCGTCTTGTTGCCTTTGTTCATTGGACATTACACCTGGGCATGGGTGCCACACATTTTATTATTTTATATGTATTTAGAAATGTTTGTCTAATTGTTACTTTCTTTTTGAAGAATATGAGAAAGTAAAGCAATTTTGTTATGACATTTTTTTTCTTTCTGAAGTTGCTGTATATAATTTTAATTTAATCATTTTGCCTTTGCTAATGTCCTTAACAAGCAGTGGAGCAGTGAGATAAGCACTTTGTGTTGCCTGTGCAGTTTTACCACTCCTCAGGTTGGCATGACTGGTCTGCCTCAGTGGTCCTCCCAGTGATGTTGTGTGGAGATTTGTGCTCATGACTGGGTGAGTCTAAGAGGAGGTGGCAGACAAAGAACAATCCGTCTTGCATGCATTGCTCTTTTGAGTTTTATACACTGTGAAGCCCAGGGCATGTACAGCCACCCTAACCCAACACCGACAAGCAGGACACAAGTTTCTCCACACTGCACACCTTTATTTACAGGTGAGAAGCACTTTCTTCGCTACTCACAAGAGCACAATGTCCACAACACCAAGCACAGCCTTTCTTGCTTCCAGTCCTTTTAACCTCCACTCCTTCTTACAGGTTTTTTCCTTCTTCCTCCCTACTCTGGCCATTGAATAGTGGTGACTGGCCCCTTTTATTGGGCACCCAGATTGACTCCAGGGGCCTCATGCATAACGCAGTGCATAGAATTCACACTAAAACATGGCAAACGGACAAAAGCAGAAATATGCACAAAAAAATCCAGATGCATAAATCTGTGCGTACACCAACTTCTGCTCCATAAATCCCGGTCAGCATGAAAAGTAACTCACGTGCACACGCCTGCCACCACTTCACAGCTCCTCCCAGAATTACACCTCTTTCAATATGCAAATCAATATAAATAGCCCTTAAGCTCAGCGTTCTGTGAAATTATGATGGCAAAAGCACTGGGGAAAAATAGAAGAATTTCAGCGAATACCAAGTGGAGGCAAAGAAAAACGTACTATTTGTTGGTTTAAACAGTGATATAAATAACAAAAGAAAGTCGAGTAACATAGAGTGGTGGAGAAACTCAAAAGTTCAAGTTCACAAAGTCTCACAGTACCTGAAATAAAAAAGAAGTTATCAGATATCAAAGTCGCTGTGAAAAGGCGAGTCGTAGCCCACCGTCTGAGTGTCCTATGAAAGCACATTAGGGTACACAGAAAAAAAAATAGACACACAGTGGGGGAAAAAAGCTTGAAATGTCAACTTTAATCTCGAAATTTCCACTTTAATCATGTAGTTTATTTGGTTATTAAAGTAAAACATCATAAACTTCATCTTAAAATCGTTTAGTTATGTTGGGATTTGAGAAACTAGTAAATTAAAGTAACATGTTAAATGCTTTTATTGTATTTGGGCACTTTTAATTCAAGACTATGTGTTGTATGCGTGTGAATCACTACGTGCTTCTTAAATGGGCTTTCTCTTCCTCCGACAGAACACAGAATCCATTACATTCGTGATGTTACAGCTCTTTGAATAATTTAAATACTGAGATGTATATTTGATATCATTTTCATGATGATAGGAATTAAAGCACGTTATTAAACATGGGGACACGGTGGCGCAGTGATAGTGATGAACTGACAACTCGTCCAGAGATTGTTCCTGCCTCCATCAAGATGCTTGCTGAGCCGTGCGCGACCTTCGATGAAATAATTTATTGCAGCAGTGCTGTCTCTTTAGAACGTACTAACCCTCAATTCCTGTCCATTCTTTTCTTTCTCCAAGTCACCAATCACCACACAATCGGCTCTGTAATAGATGTCAAGCCTTCTGTAAGCTTAGAATGCCGATTCTTCAAAACTTTTAAGGAACATTGAAATGCCTTTGCAGTACATATTTAATTATTCTATCCATCCAGGGTCACGCCAATCCCAGCAAGAATACAGCACGAGGCAAGAACATAGCTAGCGCTGCGACACCGTGTCCTCACATATTAAATTATTAACAATATGTATTATTTAAATTATGTTAAAATTTTATCTGTATAATATCTTCTTCTTTCGGCTGCTCCCGTTAGGGGTCGCCACAGCGGATCATCTTCTTCCGTATCTTTCTGTCCTCTGTATCTTGCTCTGTTACACCCATCATCTGCATGTCCTCTCTCACCACATCTATAAACCTCCTCTTAGGCCTACCTCTTTACCTCTTGCCTGGCAGCTCTATCCTTAACATCCTTCTCCCAATATACCCAGCATCTCTCCTCTGCACATGTCCAAACCAGCGCAATCTCGCCTCTCTGACTTTGTCTCCCAACCTTCCAACTTGAGCTGATCCTCTAATGCCCTCATTTCTAATCCTGTCCATCCTCGTCACACCCAATGCAAATCTTAGCGTCTTTAATTCTGCCACCTCCAGTTCTGTCTCCTACTTTCTGGTCAGTGCCACCGTCTCCATCCCATATAACATAGCTGGTCTCACTACTGTCCTGTAGACCTTCCCTTTCACTCTTCCTGATACCCGTCTGTCACAAATTACTCCTGACAATCTTCTCCACCCACCCATTCCACCTTGCCTGCACTCTCCTTTTCACCTCTCTTCCACAATCCCCATTACTCTGTACTGTTGATCCCAAGTATTTAAACTCCTCCACCTTTGCCAACTCTACTCCCTGCATCTTCACCGTTCCACTGACCTCCCTCTCATTTACACACATTTATTCTGTCTTGTTCCTACTGACCTTCATTCCTCTCCTCTCTAGAGCATATCTCCACCACTCCAGGGTTTTCGCAACCTTGTCCCTACTATCGCTACAGATTACAATGTCATCAGCAAACATCATAGTCCACGGGGACTCCTGTCTAATCTCGTCTGTCAACGTGTCCATCACCATTGCAAATAAGAATCCCTGATGTAATCCCACCTCCACCTTGAATGCATCCGTCACTCCTCCCACAGACCTCACCACTGTCACACTTCCCTCGTACATTTCCTGTTCAACTCTTACGTACTTCTCTGCCACTCCCGACTTCCTCATACAATACCACAACTCTCACGAGGCACCCTGTCATATGCTTTTTCCAGGTCCACAAAGACGCAATGCAACTCCTTCTGGACTTCTCTAAACTTCTCCATCAAACCCTCAGAGCAAAGATCGCACCTGTGGTGCTCTTTCTTGGCATGAAACCATCCTGCTGCTCACTAATCATCACCTCACTTCTTAAACTAGCTTCCACTGCTCTTTCCCATAACTTTATGCTATGGCTCATCAATTTTATCCCCCTGTAGTTACTACAGTCCTGAACATTCCCCTTATTCTTAAATATCAGGCACCAGTACACTTTTTCTCCACTCCTCAGGCATCCTCTCATTTTCTAAGATTCCATTTAACAATCTGGTTAAAAGCTTCACTGCCATCTTTCCTAAACACCTCCATGCTTCCACAGGTATGTCATCTGGACCAACGCCTTTTCCATTCTTCATCCTCTTCATAGCTGTATAATGTAATAAACATATTTTGCTGCATTTCATCTTAAAAATGATATTGTCATCATATGTAAATAAGCGCTTTATAAAGTGGCTCAGGCTGTGCAATATTATAACTTTTTTGCAAATTTACAGTGAGGTGATTGTACTTATAAGTACAAACAGTTCTACAAGGTGAACTTGAACTTATTGAGTGAGTTTAGAGCTCTTGGGATGAAACTGTTTTTGAACTACAATGTCCCTACAGGAAAGGCTCTGAAGTGTTTGCCGTATGAGAGCAGTTCAAATAGACAGCATGGCGGAGGCAGCATGTGCTTGATGCTGTATCCCGATAATTCTCTTTCCGATCAGCTGCTGTAGAGCTCTGATTCCACACTCGGATGCAGTGGGATGAATACTTGAGAGTAACAACGCTAAGGCTACTATGGTATTTGGAATAGTTTGGCCATTCCATGAACCATTATATTGTTACAGGTTAATTACAATCAGATGCCTTAAATTAATTAACAATATGCGGTTAATTTCAGTGTATTTGATAAACAACAACATTTATTTATATAGCACATTTTCATACAAAAAGTAGCTCAAAGTGCTTTACGTAATGAAGAGAAGAAAAATAAAAGACAAAATAAGAAATTAAAATATATTAATTACAAAAGCCGCGTCAGGAATGTGGATCTAAAAAAGAAAGGAAAACCACACTGGAACAAAAGCACTACATTGACGCTGGGTGCTGCCAGTTTGCAAAACCAAGCGGGTAACTTGCGTACGCCAAGGATTTAGCTGGCGTGAAAATGTGCATGGCTTTACACCAAGTTTAGTTTTTATACACCACGATGTGATCGTGGAAACGGGAGTATGCAACATTTTTGTGCATACACACCATTTATACATGAAGCCCCAGGTATCCAATGACCAACTTCCTGCAACACCTCCTGGTATGGCGGAAGTGCTGCTAAACAGGGCCCTCCTGGCGATGGCAATTGGCCCCAGCAAGGTTGAGCTTCCATGCTTCAAACTCGTGGCCCCATTGCAAGCCAAGGGGGCTGCCCTCTATCGGTCTGGGGGAGACAGTATCCAGAATAAGCCCTCTCCCCCCGTCTTTCTGTGCTGAAGGCATCACTGCTGGGAATGGGTCCAGGCAGTCTGTCACACCACATATTGTCGTTAATGTTCAGATCAAGGAACTGAGAGAGCCATGACAAAACATTAAGCTTGGGCCTTTGTGAATTCTGGGGTGCAGTTCTGATCATTATCCTTTTGTAGAAGCCATACTCTTTTCATTTTTAGCTTTTATAGATGGTGTGATGTTTGCTTCAGAATTTTCTAATATTTAATTGAATCCATTCTTCCCTCTACCAGTGAACAGTTCCCGGTGCTCCTGGCTTCAACACAAGCCTGAAACGTGATTGATCTTCTCCCATCCTTAACAGTGAGAGACGTTTTCTTGTCATGGAATTCTGTGCACTTTTTCCTCCAAACACACCTTTGCACATTTGGCCAAAATATTATTTTTTGACTTCATCAGTTCACGTGGCTTAGTTGCAGAATGCATCAGGCTTGTTTAGATGTTCATCTGCAACCTTTAAATTTTGTGGTGAGGAAATGTTTCTTTTTATGGCTCTTCCTTAGAGGTCATATTTCTGGTGGTGTTGCTGCACAGTAGAACAGTGCATCACCACTCCAGAATCTGACTAAAAAAGACCACCAGGAAGCTTTAAGACACAGGGGTTTAGATTTGCCATTCTAGCAATGCTATGAGCAGTTATCTTGGAAAGTTGTCTTGGTCTTCCTGACCTCAACTTAATTTCCACCATTGCTGTTAACTGCCATCTCTTAATAACGTTACCAACGGAGGATGTGGCTACTTGGAAACTATTTGATATCTTCTATAGTCTTTTCCTGCTTTGTGACTATAAATTATTTTATTCCTAAGAGTGTTAGCTGCTTAGAGGAGCCCATGGCTGCTGATTGCTGGGACAAGGATTCCTTGGCCTTGGCCTTGGCCTTGGCCATTCCTAATGATGATTGTAAACAAGCCAAAGACCTAAGGAGCTAATTAGGGTCTGACATCTTGGGGGGAAAAAAGATATCTGAGACCTCCGATCTCTTGGGGTGCACAAACATTTCTGGGTTACTCCTTTTTTCACTATACAAATCAAAAATAAGACAAATCTTGTTTAAAATGCAGAAAAGAATGTTTTATCTTTAACTTTATGGCTTTTGGAGATCAATTAATCTGATATTGACTTAACTATTCACAGTAACAGTTATTTTCATCAGGTGGGTCCCTACACATTTGCATGTCACTGTGTATGAGATGTCATGAAAGTGTTCATCTTGGTAATGCTACGTCTGAAAAGGATCATCTGCTTGGCAGAGTATATTGTGCATCCAAGTGAAGAATTAAATGACGGAACCCTTAATTTTCTACTAAAGAAAATGGTGGTGTATCTAAAATGATAAATTGCAATTATTTTTGAGGGATTTTTTCGTCCTGTCCTGATCATATGTCTGGTTCTTTTCAGACAGTGCCATTATTGACAGCTAAGACACATTTGTTTCCTTAGCAGTTTTCTTGCTTTTGCTGCTTTGTTGAAAGTCGATGTGCTCAGCTGTGTGTTGTACCTAAACGTTTCTCATCAGATTAGTTACAAAAAATGTCTTTGCTTTAAATACACCACAACTAACAAATAACTTTTTCATTTTAAACTTTATATATAAAATTCCTATCACATTTCAGATACTTTAAGATTTTTCTTTTTTTTTCTTGTAATCATTCCATACAAATAGATCAATTTTTACAAAAAGTAGGATAGAAAACAAATCAACCCCTACCCCTGAGAAAGAGAGCATAGCCAATGGAGTAAAACTTAAAGCTTTTGAAAAATACATAAATTGATTAGTTTTAATAGGTGGAAAAAGATAAATGGAGATGAAAAAGAAGTGGGAAGAGCGTTACTTCCTCAGTGCTTTAAGAGCTTATTCTAAAATATTATTGATTAGATCCTGCCAGGTTTTGAGAAAGTTCTGCATAGATCCTCTAACTGAGAATTTGATTTTTTCCAATTTCAAATAATATAAAACATCAGTATCCCACTGACTTAAAAGAGGAGAGTTAGGATTCTTCCAGTTTAGCAAAATAAGTCTGCGTGCCAATAGTGTAGTGAAAGCAATCACAGTTTGTTTGTCCTTCTCCACTTTAAGCTCCTCTGTGAGCCCACCAAACACAGCTGTTAATGGGTTAGGAGGGATCGTGACACCAAGGCTGTCTGAAAGGCACTTACAAATGTTTGTCCAGAAGGATGTTAATTTGGTGCAGGCCCAAAACATGTGACCCAGTGAGGCTGGGACTTGATTGCAGCGTTGACAGGTTGGATCTTGCCCTGGAAACATTTTGGACAACTTTAAGCGAGACAGATGTGCTTGATATATAATTTTGAGTTGAATAAATGTATGCACATATGGAGCTCGAGTGAATTCTCTGCATTGCTACCTTCCACTCCTTTTGTGATATGTTGAGTGAGAGATCTTTTTCCCATTGTCCTCTTGGATCTTTTAAAGGGAGGGACTGTAAAATAATTTTATATATTGTAGAAATATTGTCTGAGTCCTCGAAACTGAGCAATATTTTTTCCAGCATAGAGGAGGGTGCGAGATGAGGTGATTCGGGCAGGTTCTGTTTAACAAAGTTTCTGATTTGAAGATTGTGAAAGAAATGTGTTGCTGGAAAGTTAAATTTGGAATATAGCTGTTCATAGGATGCAAAGATGTTCTCTATATAAAGATCTCTAAGCAATTTAATCCCAAATCTTTTCCAGATATTAAAAACTGCATATGTTTGCGAGGGTTGAAAAAGGTGGTTCACATGCAGTGGTGCCACAGATAAAAGATTCTCCATCTTAAAATGCTTCCTACATTGGTTTCATATTCTTAGTGAGTGAAGCACAACTGGGTTATTGGTATATTGGCAATAACTTGCATTTATTAGGACACAAAGTAGGGTATATAAAGAAGTACTGCAGGATTTTATTTCTATTGAGGACCAAGCCTGTGTATGTTCATCCATTTGTGTCCATGTTCAGGTTTTTATAGCTTGTATGTTTGCTGCCCACTAATAAAACTGAAAGTTAGGTAGAGCCATGCCACCTTCTGCCTTAGGTCTTTGGATACGTGGATGTTTTGAGTTCCAAATAATTGAGGTTATGGTTGAATCTAATTGCTTTAAAAATGATTTATTGGTGTATATTGGAATATTTTAATATAAAAATAAAAGCTTAGGAAGGATATTCATCTTAACAATACAATACAATACAGTTTATTTTTGTATAGCCCAAAATCACACAGGAAGTGCCGCAATGGGCTTTAACAGGCCCTGCCTCTTGACAGCCCCCCAGCCTTGACTCTCTAAGAAGACAAGGAAAAACTCCCAAAAAAACCTAGTAGGGAAAAATGGAAGAAACCTTGGGAAAGGCAGTTCAAAGAGAGACCCCTTTCCAGGTAGATTGGGCGTGCAGTGGGTGTCAAAAGAAGGGGGTCAATACAATACAATACAGTACAGTACACAGAACAATTTCTCCATATAGTAAGAAATAAAAAAAATATATAAATTTTAGAAGTACAGAGTAGAATTTAACAGTAGATGATATATCCCATAATAAGATTTGGATTTGTATAGAGTCCTGTAGACCTCATCCTTCAAGCTGCCTCCCCCATTTGGCCATTCCACAGCTGAAACAGTGCTGGGCCAGCCAATCCGATGAAAGGACCCCTCTCTCCCTCGATTCCTGCGATCCTCCATCTGGGATGACTTTTCCTTAGGCAGGCAAAACAACTTGGCAGGTGGGCCATGGCACCAAGTGCCACATTTGAGTACCGAGAAGAAAAACTGTATAAGTGAGGGTTAGTATACAATTATAACTGTCATGTTACTTATGTTTAAGTGCTAATGACTAACAACAAAGATGCAGTCTGTTCAGTTAATCAGCAGCTCTAGTCAGGATATGCTAAACTGAAGTAGTGAGTCTTCAGCCGGGATTTAAAAGCTGAGACCGAAGGGGCATCTCTTATAGTAGCAGGCAGACCATTCCACAGTTTAGGGGCCCTGTAACTAAAAGCTCGACCGCCCATTGTTATTTTATTAATCCTTGGAATCATAAGCAGACCGGCATCTTGAGATCTTAATGTGCGCTCTGGTTTGTAAGTCATGATAAGTTCAGACAAGTAAGCCGGACCTCGACCATTTAATGATTTATATGTTAAAAGAAGGATTTTGAAATCTGCCCTAAACTTAACCGGGAGCCAGTGTAAGGATTTAAGAACTGGAGTTATGTGTTCGTATTTTCTTGTTCTTGTAATAATTCTCGCAGCCGCATTTTGGATTAACTGGAGGCTGTATAAAGAACAGTTTGAACATCCAGTGAACACCGCATTGCAGTAGTCAATCCTACTAGAGATAAATGCATGAATTAGTTTCTCAGAATCCTGTTTATTTAAAAAGCGCCTTAATTTCCTAACATTTTTAAGATGGAAGAAACATTTTTTGGACAACTTTGTAATATGTGCTTTAAATGACATGCTAGAGTCAAAGATAACTCCTAGATTGCGGGCTGATTCAGTAAAATTGACTGGGATTCCCATTGAGTTAAATGATGACAAAATATTATTGTGATCAGCATCATTCCCTCCAACAATTAACATCTCTGTTTTATCTGTATTTAAAGACAAGTAGTTCTTATTCATCCACTCCTTTAATTCACTAACACAACTAATTAAAGACAACATTGGAGAAACTTCATTTGATTTAAATGAAAGGTATAACTGGGTGTCATCTGCATACGAGTGAAAATTAACATTGTTTCCTAATGATAGATCCCAGTGGAAGCACGTACAGTGAAAACAGTAAAGGTCCCAGTACTGAGCCCTGCGGGACACCATATTGAACTTCTGTGTATAATGATGGAGTACTGTCAGCACATTTCTGTACATATTGGAATCGATTTGATAAGTAAGAACTAAACCAAGCGAGCACGGTGCCTGTACGCCCAACATCATTTTCTAGCCTGTGCAGTAAAATAGAATGGTCGATGGTGTCAAATGCTGCACTTAAGTCCAACAACATACCTAACAACATTAGTTCTTCCAGCTAGAGTGAGATGAAGGGTTGACCATCTGTGGAAGTCTTGCTTAACTTTTTCCATACAGACGGCAAAATTTTGTTGTTACAGAGCTTTGTTTACTTGTGATATTTATCCTTAGGTATTTAAACTGATCTGCAATGATAAAAGGAAAGGTGTCCAATCTAATATTGTATGCTTGAGAATTCACTGGAAAGAGCACACTTTTATTCAAATTAATTCTGAGACCAGAGATCTTTTGAAATTCTGTAAGTGCTGTTAAGACTGCATGCACAGTATTTTGTGGGTCTGATATATACAGTACCATATCATCTGCATATAGAGAAATTTTCTGTTCTTGTCCTTCTCTGATGATCCCCTTTATCTGGTAAGCATTTCAACAGTGAACTGCCAGTGGTTCAATGGATATTGCAAATAGCAATGGTGACAAGGGGCATCATTATCTGGTACCACGTTCTAGTCTAAAGTAGGCTGAACAAATGTTGTTAATACAAGCTGAAGCTTCTGGATTGGTATACAGTGATCCCTCGCTATATCGCGCTTCACTTTTCGCGGCTTCACTCCATTGCGGATTTTATATGTAAGCATATTTAAATATATATCGCGGATTTTTTGCTGGTTCACGGATTTCTGCGGACAATGGGTCTTTTAATTTCTGGTACATGCTTCCTCAGTTGGTTTGCCCAGTTGATTTCATACAAGGGACGCTATTGGCAGATGACTGAGAAGCTAGATTGCTTACT
This sequence comes from Erpetoichthys calabaricus, assembly GCF_900747795.2. Taxonomy (NCBI): domain Eukaryota; kingdom Metazoa; phylum Chordata; class Cladistia; order Polypteriformes; family Polypteridae; genus Erpetoichthys; species Erpetoichthys calabaricus. Next base: position 1,803,693 of record NW_026261593.1, on the reverse strand, counting down.
TTTCTCTATCTCTCTCTTGCGCAGACTTTCTCTGATCCTGACGTATGGGGATTGAGCAGGGGGGCTGTTCGCACACCTAGACGATACGGACGCTCGTCTAAAAATGCTGAAAGATTATCTTCACGTTGCTATCTTTTGTGCAGCTGCTTCCTGAAACGACATGCTGCACAGTGCTTTGCATACTTAAAAGTTCTAAGGGCACGTATTGATTTTTGACTGAAAAACAAACTCTGTCTCTCTCTCTCCCTGCTCCTGACAGAGGGGGTGTGAGCTGCCGCGTTCAACAGCTTTGTGCCGCAGTGCTTCGCACACTTAAAAGCAAACAGCCCTATTGATTTGTTTGTTAGAGATTGTTTTCTCTATCTATGTGACATTCTTTGCTCCTGACATGCACTCCTTTGAAGAGGAAGATATGTTTGCATTCTTTTAATTGTGAGACAGAACTGTCATCTCTGTCTTGTCATGGAGCACAGTTTAAACTTTTGAAAAAGAGACAAATGTTTGTTTGCAGTGTTTGAATAACGTTCCTGTCTCTCTACAACCTCCTGTGTTTCTGCGCAAATCTGTGACCCAAGCATGACAATCTAAAAATAACCATATAAACATATGGTTTCTACTTCGCGGATTTTCTTATTTCGCGGGTGGCTCTGGAACGCAACCCCCGCGATGGAGGAGGGATTACTGTATAGTAGTTTGATCCATGCACAAATGTTGGGGCCAATCCCAAATTTCTCTAATATAGTGATAGGTAGTTCCATTCAATCATGTCAAATGCTTTTTCTGCATCCAACGATGATAATATCTCTGTGGTCTTTGACTTTGTTGGTGAATATATTACATTAAACAGGCGTCGAAGATTGGAAGCTATAATGTCGACCTTTAATAAATCCAGTTTGATCTTGTGATATTACCGAAGGCAGCACTTTCTCCATCCTTCTAGCTAGGATTTTTTGAAAGTATCTTAAAACCATTATTCAGAAGTGAAATTGGCCTGTATGATGCACACTGTAATAAGTCCTTATTTTGTTTAGGGAAGACAGTGATTAATACTTGGTGAAACGTTTGATGTAGAATTTGATTGTCTCTGGCTTCTGTAAATGTTGCTAATAAGAGGGAAGCTAGCTGAGTGGAGAATTTCTTATAACATTCTACACGGTAGCTATCAGGGCCTGCTTCTTTCTCGCTCTGAAGTGACTTTATAGCATCTAGTATTTCTGATAGGGTCAGAGGTTTATCCAATTCCTCTGCACTGAGAGTATCTATTTGTGGTATCTATATGTTATCCAGAAATGCATTAGATTGTGTGTTGTCTTCTTTAAGATATTTCCAAACAGCAGTTATTTTCTTCATCAGTTTCCACGCTGTGCACTCTGTTAGTGCTGTGCGTGTCCTCAGCTTAATATATTCCATTTCATGAAATCGGTAGACCAGTCAACCAACTACAAGCTGATTTCACAATAAACACCAAAAACTGGGCAATTTTAATTCAAGACTGATTAATTTGTGTAACACTACTGTTTAATTCAGTTGTATTTCTTCTTTATAGCACTCTTCATTGAGTGCAGGCTTGGACTGCTTGATGTTTGCAGCTATAACAGAGATAATAATTACATACATGAACACACACATTGGATCAAATTGACTGTAAAACCTGGCAAATTTTAGCTTAGTCAACATAAGTAAGTCCTGATAGTAGATACCCTTTAACATTATAATGGTGAGTATAAATGTCACCAGTGTGTCACAAAGGTTACCAGTCCTGGTGTCACCTGCCACTCCCCTGTAGAGCTGAAACACCAACAGCTGCGCTCTTCCTCGGTTTTCTCATCTTCTAATTTTTATCCAAGGTCAATGCAGCTTCTGTTGGCCTGTGCACTGAGGCGTCACTCATCCATTGCTCTCTTTTGCTTTGGTGAATGAAAGAAGACATTTTGTTGTTTGTTTTTTTGTCAAGTGGTTTTCGTTGTGTGGATAAATGTCAGGACACATTCTAATTATTGAAGGTGCACTTTTCATACTTGGCATGACATTCTGCTTTATATAGTACCCTCCATAATGGCTGAGACAATGAAACATTCTTCTTGCATTTACTCCTTTAATCTACTGTTTCAAATTACAAAATAAATAATTCAGATGTAATTAAAGTACAAATTACTGATTTTCATTTAAGGGGATTTGCAAACATTTCAGTCACACCTTGTAGAAATGACAGCACTTTTTCTGAATCGTCCTCCCATTTCAGGGCACCGTAATGTTTGGGACAATTGGTGCCAGAGGTGTTTGTGATTCCTCAGATGTGTTTCATTGCTTTATTCTTGCAGCCCAAAGACACCTCAGCTTACTCCTACCTACAGACTACTTTTGGTCTCTATAGTTGCCATTGTTCAACATGAGGGCAAGAGCTGTGCCAATGAAAGTCAAAGAAGCTGGAAAATAATAATGAAATCATTAGAGAGATCGGAAAAACCTTAAGATTACCCAAATCAACTATCTGGGATGTCAATAACAAGAAAGAACACACTGGTGAGTTCAGTAATCATAAAGGGACTTGTACACCAAGTAAGACCGCCACTACTGAACACAGCAGACGTTGCTGCAGATTTCATTTTGATCATGACTTGCACAGCCTGATGGTAACGATATTGCATGTATCTCTCTACCGTCTTAAGTATACCATCCAGATGGCATTATGTGGCTCAGAGTGACTGAGAGATTCCTCACCAGTCAGGCAGTTCACACTGAAAAGCTGCCATCCCCAAATAACCCACAGCTGTTAAGACCTGTAAGAGAAAAAGGATTGTGTGATTTCTGCATGGTGGTCTCTGTAATGAAGGCTGCAGTTCAGCACACACTTCAAAGAGGATGACAGTAGGGAGTCTAAATCAGCTAAGTCATCATCATGAGCCATCATTGTGATACATCAAAACTCACTTCCTGTGTAGCCTGTCAAACATCAGAATGTGAAATGTGTAATGAAATGAGATTTTCTATTCAGTTCTTCGTTTTTCCACCTGGAGTTGCTAAATTGCCAAGACAAATAAACTCTGCATGGGACTTACAAATGCTCAAAACTTGAGGAAACTTTGAGCCAATTTAAATGGCAAGTTCTACTTTTATAAATCCTAACTTTTCATAAGAAACAGTTTTCATATATGTGTCCAAGCATAAGGAAGTTTTATACATGTGGCCCTGGTGAGAAGTTGTAATAGAGAATGTAAAATGAACAAATTAAGTGCGTTTTCCAAGTACAACAAAATTTTTATAATTGCTTATGCTGATCAAAGGTTGTTCCTAATTTCAGCCATCATGTTTTGAATTTGAGTTAATGTTGATAATAAGGCAGCGAATTGAAAATAAATGCATTTTTTTTTTCCCGTTTTGTTTTAAATTTTACACAGGAATGAAAGATCACTGCAGTGTGGAATGTGGCAGAGAATTCTCTAACAGGAGTGCTCTTCAGAAACACAAGAGAGTTCACACCAGAGAGAAGACATATTGCTGTACTGAATGTGGTAAACAGTTTTCACAAAAAGGCCATCTTCAGATACACACGAGAGTTCACACCAGAGAGAAGCCATATTGCTGTAATGAATGTGGTAAACAGTTTTCACAAAAAGGCGATCTTCAGAGACACACAAGAGTTCACACTGGAGAGAAGCCGTATTGCTGTAATGAATGTGGTAAACAGTTTTCACAAAAAGGACTTCTTCAGACACACACAAGAGTTCACACTGGAGAGAAGCCATATTACTGTAATCAATGTGGAAAGCAGTTTTCACAAAAAGGCTTTCTTCAGATGCACACAAGAGTTCACACTGGAGAGAAGCCATATTACTGTAATGAATGTGGTAAACAGTTTTCACAAAAAGGCCATCTTCAGATACACATGAGAGTTCACACCGGAGAGAAGCCATATTGCTGTAATGAATGTGGTAAACAGTTTTCACATAAAGGCTATCTTCAGATACATGCTAGAGTTCACACCGGAGAGAAGCCATATTGCTGTAATGAATGTGGTAAACAGTTTTCACAGATAGTCAGTCTACAGAGACACACGAGAGTTCACAACAGAATAAAATCAGTAGCAGTTCAAAAACCAGTTTAGAAAAACAAGAACCCTTCAGGACTCAAGAGTGAGGTTCAGTCGTGTCTTGAAAAGTAAGCAAACTAAACTATTGTTAAGAAATGAATCTCAAAGAGAAGTCATATTGCTGTTTGGAATGTGGCAAACAAATCTCTCAAAGCAGTACACTTCAGAGAAGCACCAGAATTCCCACAGGAGAGAAGTACAACCGAAGTGTCCTGACTAAAGAGTGAGTTTCACTCCTGAATGGACAGTAAGCACATGTAACGACTCAAATCTATCCTACTTAATGTTGTGTCAAAAAAAAATTAGCATGAAGGAGACATAGAAGTTTATATCCTTTTTCCTTTTCCAGAAACAAAATAAAGAACAGGGCGTCATACAAACGGCTTCTCACCAAAGGCTCTACAGCCTCCACCATGCGCCTAGCTCTGTTTTCATAACATACGTATCTATATATATAAAGGAGAGTTGGGATCCGTGTGGCTGTGTTTGTGGAGGGATGGAGAGTTAAGGCAGGTGTTGGAGTCACGTGATCATCTCCCCTCCCATTCACCTCATTCCATTCACTTCATTTCGCTTCGAGCTGAACTCCGTAGCTGACGCGGTTGGTCCTTTCTCCTTTACTGATTTACTGTTTAGTAGATGCGGTACTTACTGAATAGTATTTTTTCCTTTAGTGTTTCTTAGTGTTTAGTAGATGCGGTGTTGTGGTTTAGTGTTACTTTCTACTTCGTTTTTGTACTTTAGTGATTAATAATAAATAATAATAATTCATTACATTTATATAGCGCTTTTCTCAGTACTCAAAGCGCTAAAATAGTGAGTGATACTTAGCTAATAGCAGTGTAGAAGCAGCACAGCACAATGCAGCCAGTAGGACAGGCGGGTGTGGTAGCGTAGGTGAGCGGCGATAGCAAGCAGCAGAAATCACAGCAGGAGGAGGAAGCAGGATTTGGATGTTCCAATACACAGCTATAAACAGTAACGCTTGGTAATTTCAGGCGTGATCGCCCCGGAGCCATAATCCATAAACCAGGTTAGTATGAACATCAGATCAGTTCCCGGTCATAGGGTACTGTAAGATGAAACGGGAGCAGAGCAGCATAGCGAATATAATCACGGAGACAGATCATCCCGAGGTGCTAGATGGCCAGGTACAAAGAAATGTTTGTAGGACTTGTCCCGTGATCTACAGAGACTGCTGTTCCCAGTAAAGTGAAGTCCATAAAATCTGTAAATATTAAGCCAAATCCATGCAATTCGAGTCAGCTGTATCCACGATCTATACGTACAATAAAGGAAATAAAACAAACGTAAGAGAGTGCAGAATTAAGGCGAATTTTGCGAAAAGTGTTGTTAACACGGAGGAGCGACAACAATAAGCGTGCGCCAGCGTCCCCTCACCTGCTACAATAAAGCAGTTATAATAAAGAAGTTTAGTAGACTTTTACTTTATCTCATTTAGTGTTCTTCCCGGCGGTGTTGCCGTTTTTTAGTGTTAGTGTCTACTTAGTGTTTGTGTTTAGTGTTATGGAAGGAGTGATCTTACCACTGTCAGATTTTGCAATGAATGAGTTGGTATATAATGATTATTTATCAACAGATCACATGAGCAAATTCAACGAAATTTTAGCTGTGCATACAATTTTCCAACCTCAAGAGGTTTTGCTAATGTGGACTCCTGACATACCTATAATGCCCATTCCACAATATGCAAAACATATTCAAATATTACCTTCTGCAGCTACTGAACGACTGACTCAGTGGGTGTGTACCTATTATGATGGTGCTGTAATTCATGTCTATGACAGTTTAAACGCTGATAAAAAAAATTCAACCTCACCGAAGAGCAGCTTCATTTCCTTCATGCTTTGTTTCCTTACAAACCTCCCATAGTTTATGAAGACGCGCAGCAGCAATGAAATCATACAGATTCTGGTGTACTCTCAGTTGCATTTGCTGTGTGTATTTCTTTAGGTATTGACCCAAGTGATCAAGTTTTTACTATTTCTTCAATGCGAAATCACTTACAAATAATTTTTGTTACTTGACAATTGCTTCCATTCCCTGTCGAAAGTAGCCGACGGGCGACACCAGTTACAAGTCTCCAGTGCGTTCAAAGACCTGTATGAAGTACGGCCACTAACACAGTCACTCATAAAAGGGGAGACGACTCGGTGCAGGAAATGGGTATTGAAACTACCTTGGAAGACATGCAATCAACGAGGCGATTAAACGGATCTCAATTAACGTCTTCTAGGTTGGAAACAAAGCGATTGGCTGCCAACACCATATATATACATATATACTGTATATACACATCTATATAAATAAAAATGTAAATGTCCGTTTGTTCAAAATCTTAAATCTCCGAAAGTTCTTCACCGATTGCTTTGAAATTTTGACACAACGTTGCGTTCGAATATGCGCGTGTTTTTATATACATACTAGCAAAATACCCGCGCTTCGCAGCGGTGAAGCACTGCTTTAAAATTTTAAATAATCAACTGAGGGAAAATGTACCAATAATTATTTGTTAAGGATCTCTTTGTATACCACATTGTCAGTTCGTCCCTCCGGTGGTAATATGACTAAGCTGTGCGCTGAGCTTACTCTTGAGCATTTAACGTATAGTTGGCCATGTGAAAAGCAATCTTGCCTCAAATCAATGCCAACCTTTTGTAGGGTCTGTCCCTAAGACTTATTAATTGTCATTGTAGAGCAGAGCCTTACTGGAAATTGGAGGCGTTTGAACTGAAATGGGAGATCAGAGAGTATAACAGGGATGTGAGGAATAAAAACTCTCTCCCCTGAGCCACCGCCAGTAAAAATAGTTGCCTCAATTAGGTTCTTTTGCAGACATGTGACCTGAAGTCTCGTGCCATTACAAAGTTTCGGTGGCTGTAAGTTTCTCAGTAATATTAATGGTGCCCCAACCTTCAAAATTAGATTATGCTCAGAAGTGCCTGGAGGATTCAGAGCTTGGACCGAGCTGCAGGCTATGGACGTATATATGTACGTAAGTAGGATTCAGTTAGCGTTGGGAAGCCACCTACCAAATTTCATGAAGATGGGGCCATTAATTAGAAAGTTTAACATGGTGGAAATTGTTGACCGTTATGACCGTTACGTGCAGAATGTCGAAATGAAACCTGCTTAACTTTTGTAAGTATCCAGTCAACTGAATTTACCACAGGTGGACTCCAAGGAAGCTGCAGAAACATCTCAAGGATGATCAGGGGAAACAGGATGCACCTGAGCTCAATTTTGAGCTTCATGGCAAAGGCTGTGAATACTTATGTACATGTGCTTTCTCAATTTTTCTATTTTTAAGAAATTTGCAAAAATCTCAAGAAAACTTTTTTCACGTTGTCATTATGGGGTGTTGTGTGTAGAAATCTGAGGAAAAAAATGAATTTAATCCATTTTGGAATAAGGCTGTATCATAACAAAATGTGGAAAAAGTGATGCGCTGTAAATACTTTCTGGATGGTTGGTTCCTGCCTTGCGCCCTGTGTTGGCTGGGATTGACTCCAGTAGACCCCCGTGACCCTGTATTCGTATTCAGCAGGTTGGAAAATGGATGGATGGTATTTAGTACACAGCTAGCATGGAAGGTGTGCCCAAAGTAGTGGAACTGCCAGCATCTCGACAGTTAGAAATGCATGAAACAAAACAAGAACTGCTAAGGCATGACATGGAGGATCAGTCCTGACCGAGCTGTGGTCTGCACATGACACGGATGTGGGCCTAGTACTTGAGCCAGTCCAGTGGAAGTGACGGTGAAGCCTGGGTGCAAGCTCCTCTTAAAGCTGAGGCAGAGGAAGGCATAGAGAGCACGATAACAGGGCTTTACAGGAAGGAGTGTTAAAAGAGACACAAAGCGTTTGTAACACGAGACTGCTCCATGTCTGGAAAGGTGATAAATCAAAGTGGAGGTTAGTAGATGACCTAAGAGCGGTGAACGAGGGAGTACAGGACTGGCCAGCAGAGATCCCTAACCCCACGCGTCGCTCTCAGACATTCCTGAGAGCACAAAACGCTCTTCACTCACTGATTTATGCTCAGCGTTTTTCATCATTCCACTGGCTGAGGCCTGCCAGCCGCTGTTTGCTTTTATGTATAAGAAGAAGTAACAGACTTTTATGAGGATGACACAGGGGTTCAAACACTCCTCACATGTTTTAATCAGGTTCTTAAAACTGCCCTGGAGGACTTGATTCTGGATGGTGCATTGATTCAGTATGCGGATGATTTGCTGCTTTGCTTGGTATCATTGGAACAAAGCCATGCAGATTCAATAAAAGTGCTTGAGAAACTCGCAGAAGGGGGACATAAAGTCTCAAAGGCTAAACTGCAGTACTGTGAACCTGAGGCTGAGTATTTAGGAAGGATTATCACACAAGGCAGTAAAGCAATAGCTCCACCGCAACTGGGAGGGATAAGCAAGGCACCTAAGCCAACGACCGTGGGACAGATGGTGACGTTCTTTGAGATGACTGGTTTTAGCTCAGACTGGAGTCCAGAGTATGCTTTGAAAACAGAGAGACATCATGAGAACTGCAGGGTTACACAATTTGAGAAATCACTTGGAATGGACGATTGATGCTAACGTGGCGTTTGACTCTGTTAAGCAGGAGATGCAGTCAGTGCCAGCATTGGCCTCACCTAACTAGGACAGGCCTCTTCTGCTGTATCTGGGCAATGCCCACTCAGGCTGTGCCACTTCTGTGCTGATGTAAGAGACATGTAAGGGCAGAAAGTGACAGCCAGTGGCATATTACAGATATAAGCTGGTCAGTGTGGCACAAGGATACCCACCTTACTTTCAGGGTTTAGCAGAGGTCCAATATGCCAGTGGTAAAGCCTCCACTATAACACTGGGTTATCATTTACGCCCATCACAAGATTGTTGAACTAATAAATCACAGCAGATTTGTTTTGACTCCAGCTAGACTGATATCTGCTTTTCAGTTGCTGACGTATCCTGAAGTGTCATCCAAAGGTGTGACACACTAAACATGGCAGAGTTTGTACCCGTGGAAGGTGAGCCTCATGAGCGTATAGCAGAGTCATTAGTTATCACCAGGCTACGTCTGGACTTGGAGTCTGTCCCTCTACAGAACGCTGATCACACATGTTTTATAGATGGCTCATGTTATACGGATCAGGTAGGAGACCATGCAGGATCTGGAATTGTAGAAAGGACAATGAGTGACAATTTAAAGTGTTTGTGTCACAAGGCTGTAAAGAGCCCTGCTGTGCCCAACTAGCTGAACTTAAAGCACAGACTGAAGCTTACAACCTGGGGATGAATAAAATGGTGAAAGTGTTCACAGACTCAGCCTATACCCATGGAGTACGTCACTCTTTAGGGGTCAGTTTGGAAACAGAAAGGGTTCAAGAAAAGTGATGGATCACCTATACAGCATTGTGAGAAGATTCAAGAACTGATCAGGGCTATGATGGTGCCTGCTAAGTTGGCGGTGATCAAGTGTCAAGTACACCAGAAAGGCAATGAACTTGTGAGTGAAGGGAATAACATGGCAGATGAGGTAGACAGACGAGCTTCTGAAACACCAATTCCTATATTAGCTCCACTTGTGATTATTGAGCCTGGCGTCAATGAAAGAGACATAAGTGACATGCAGGAGAGAGCAGGACTGTATGAACAGGAATCAAAGAGGTGCTGAGAAGGACAAGCAAGGATTATGGCGCTCTAGTGATGGCCTAATTGTTGCTCCCTCCATGTTGCTAAACCTTCTAATAACTGATGCACATGGTGTTGACCATTGAGAAGTGGGAGAAATTGATAAGAGAATTAAACATCAAGGATGTTGGTCTCCTCATTTGAAAGCTACTGTTGATAAATTTTTGTCAGAATGCATTATTTGTGCCAAACACAATGTGAGAAAGTGAATTACTACTCCATTAGGACACATAGCAACACCAGAGGCCCATTTAGACACCTGCTAATGGACTGTGTGGATATGCTAAGAACGGTGTGAAAACAGAGATACCTGCTGTAATAATAGACAAGTTTAGCAGATGGCTGGAGGTAACCAGATCAAGGAGCAGCTACAGTTGTGAAATGTTTAACTAGGGAGGTCAGACCAATGATTGGCATTCCATCAGTAATAAGCTCAGACGATGGCTCAGCATTTGTTCAGAAAGTACAGAAACACATCTAGCAGGCATTGGGTGTTAAACTGAGACTTGGCTGTGGGTACCATCGACAATTGTAAGGAATGGTGGAACAAATGGGGCATTGAAGGCAAAGATAAATAAGATTTCTGCTACAGTGAAGATTAATTAGTTAGATGCTCTGCCACTTGCTTTAATGAGCTATCAGATACAAACTAACAGAGTAACACATCTAACAGCACATGAAGTGATTACTGGCCATCCGATGTCTAGGCCTGTTTGCAGGGAGGCTTATAAGGGGCCATCATTAGAACAGATGTAATTAGAAATAAAAATTACATGAAGCACTTAACTGCTGTCCATCAAACTTTCTACTTACAGGAGAAGAATTGAGAGCCTCAGCCAGCTGAGGAGCCCACAAGTGTGATCAAGTCTGGGGATTAAGTTTTCCTGAGAGTGTTCTGAAGGAAATGGAATGAGGCAAGACGAGAAGGTCCATATGAAGTTGTACGGGCAACTCCAACTGCTGTCCAGGTGAAGGGAAGCTCGACCTGGTATCATCTGAACTACTGTACTGCAGTCCCAGGGGCCGCTCATGTCAGCCACCATGATTCTCCTTCTGAAGAATAGGAAGATGTTGCTGAGGATGATCCTGACAACAAACAACACAAATCAGCCCTCAAAGACTAATCAAGTCCAGGAGGAAGTGCTACAGAATCTGTTGTGGAGAAATCTTCAGAAAAAACTAGCAGAGTCTTCAGAAAGGCAATCAGAATTTAGACTTTATTGCACAGCATAGACAACAATTGCACAGTTCATAAAGCCGTCTCAGTTCATGACGTGAGCCCTGAGTGTTCAGTGAGCCCCAAATATATTGTGAGCTGCGAAGCTAATCCTACCCCCAAAAAGATACAGATGCCCCTGGAAAAAGCCCTAGGAAACCCGTAGGAAACTTAAACAGAATACCTTCACATTTCTCCTTTTCCTTCTGGCCGGCTCTGTCGCTTAATCTGCCTCCCGCGCGCTACTCCGCCTTGTCAAAAAGCCTGTGCCGACTTCTCGCTGTGGTTATAAATTGATTTTCTGCTTCTCTCTCTCTCTCTGATTTCTAATGCTCCTGGCATGTATTCCTCCGAAGAAGAAGAAATCCTTGGTTGCTTTTAAATGACAAGTGGAGGTGTAAACTCTTTCAAGGAGCATGTTTGAAACAGTTTTAAAAGATAAATGTTTGTTTGCAGTGTTTAAATAAAAATCCGAGTTTCTTCAACTTCCACTGGTCTTCTGTGCAATCTTGTAACCCAAGCGTGACAAGTGGTACCAGGAGTGGTTGCACAGATGGATGCTTTAGCACAAGCGGAAGCCGAATACCTTTTCCAAATCGCCCAGAATGTTCCTATCCCATATGATTCAGAAGATAATTTGCATTCCGAACGTCCTACGTCTAGTCTCCGGCCTCTGTCTGTCAGACGAAGAGACAGCCAACAATCTATTCAGCCTCGTGGAGCCTCTCCAATCCCTCAACAGAATGTTCCGCCTCCACCAGCACCTGCGCAAGTTACTAGACGTGTGCTTCCTCTCCCTCCACTTCCGGACAATGCTAAGAATGTCCTGTCGAAGATGGGCCCATCTGATGACCCAGAGCTATTTCTTTTGGCTTTTGAACAAGTGGCGACTGTGTTAGGATGGGACAAACGTCATTGGGCTGTTATCGTCACCCAGTTTTTGTCTGGTGATGCACTACTTTCATTACGAAATATACCTACCGACAAATTTGGCGATTATGATTTTTTGAAAGATCAGCTTGTCTTGAAGAAAGCCACGACATTTTTGTCAAAAGGTTTTGCACTTTACAACTGGAGGTTGGATATGGACAGATCTGTTCGTGCTCAGATACAAGATTTGATTCTTAAAGTGCAATGCTGGTTTGAGGGAGATAAAGTTGAGCGCATCATTGAAAAAGTTGTTATGAACGTACTGTTGTTTGGAATACCTGCACCCATCCGAGATGAATTTCTTCGTCACAATCTTGAATCTCTAGATATTATTTCACAACGTCTAGAAGGCTCCCAGACCGCTTTCAAAACAAGCGGTAGCTTCGGTACTCAGTATCCTGTGTTAAAACCTATAAGGGAACGCCCAGAGTATCCTCGTCAACTTGATCGTGTACCTCGTCATCCTTCAACAACTGATCTTCAGATGTCGTCGGCTAGACCACCAGGAAATGCAGTTGCTGCTACCACAAATGAGATGCCTGCTACCGGAGACAGAGGTCGTGGTCGTGGACGTCGTCGATTCGGAGCCGGCGAGCGAAGATGTTTCCGGTGTGATCAACCTGGTCATTTAGTGAGAGATTGTCGTCTGTCTCCAGCCCGTTCAATGGAAATTGGCGTGGCAGAGGTTTGTTGCTCGAATATCCCGGATCCGTCGAAAAACAAAGATGGCTTATTTTTCACTATAAAGTTCGGGGGCCGACAGGTGACGGCGTTTTTGGACTCAGGCAGTGACCTTTGTGTTGTCAGACGCGACTGTCTTGACGACAGTTACCATAGTAATACCGAGACTGTTAACATACGCTGTGTACATGGAGATGTTAAGAACTATGAGACATTATTTCTTTCTGTAACTTATAAGAGTCGTTACTTTAAAGTGTGGTCTGCTATTTCTGATTCATCCCCTTGGCCTTTGCTGATAGGCAGAAGGAATGCTCTTTTTCCTATATTGATGGCTGAACGCCAGTCACTAATCGACTCACCTGTTAAACCCATTCGGGGGGAGGGAGACGGGAAACTGGTGGCAGTAGGGAACAATTTAGGTCCCAATTTAGATATTGAACCAGATCTCTCTAGTGAGTCGGAGGAAAACTCCCTGGAGAATTTCTCAATTTGTCAAGACCAAGACCCTTGCACGTCCTCTCAAATTGTAAATGTCTCAGAACCCAAACCGAGTTCTAGCGAGCAGCAGGATTTTGTGAGCTTGCAACGTGCTGATAGCTCGTTGGAGTATGCATTTAACCAGGCTTACACTGCCAGTGATTCCTATTACCAAGACAGATATAACGGGAGCCTAAAAACACCACACTTTCTGGTGAAAGATGGTTGTATTTTCAGAGTGATTTCGGACCATCTATTGGAAGACTTTATTGAGCAATTAGTAGTACCTGAATTACATAGGGAAATTCTTTTACAGCTGGCTCACTCTCATATCTTGGGAGGACACCTGGGGTCTGATAAAACAAGAGAGCGATTATCGAAACGATTTTATTGGCTAAATATGGGAAAAGATGTTGAACGGTTCTGCACTTCATGCCCTGACTGCCAAATCGTCTCTGCTTATAAGCCTCCTAGGGCTCCCCTTTGCCCTATGCCTATTTTGGATGTCCCCTTTCAGAGGGTGGGTTTAGATATTGTAGGACCTTTGCTGAAAACTAAAAATGGTTTCCAGTATTTGCTGGTGTTAGTTGACTATGCAACGCGATATCCAGAAGTAACTGCTTTGAAAAAGGCAAACTCCTCGTCTGTAGCCAAGGCTCTCTCTGTGATGTTTACCCGTATTGGCATTCCTAAGGAAATTTTAACTGATCAAGGCACACCTTTCACTTCTCGTCTGATGAAACAATTATGTAAACGGTTCGCTATTAAGAAATTGTGCACCACCGTTTACCATCCACAAACTAATGGCTTTGCTGAACGGTTTAACAAAACCTTAAAACAGATAATCAGAAGAGTTGCTCATAATGATCCCACAACTTGGGACACTGTCCTGCCTTTTGTTTTGTTCGCTGTTCGAGAATCGCCGCAGGCATCCACTGGTTTGAGTCCTTTTGAGCTGTTGTTTGGCAGGCGCCCAAGAGGCATCCTAGATGTTGTTCGAGAGGAATGGATAGGTCATGAAACAACCTCTCTTGGGGAGGGTTTTGCAGAGCGAATAGTTTCCTTACAAGAAAGAATTTCCAGACTTTCTTCTATTGCTGTAGAGCATCAACAACGAGAACAGGAAACACAAAAACGTCTATACTATAGACGCAGTCAGCTTCGTGAATTCAAACCAGGCGATCGTGTTTTAGTATTAATACCGTCAGACCCACATAAATTCCTAGCTAAATGGCAAGGCCCAGCAGTTATCGAAGAGCGTATGGGACCAGTAAATTACAAGGTTAGAATTCCTGGTCGACGAAAACCATTTCAAATCTTGCACATTAATCTCTTAAAGAAATGGCACGACAGACAACAGGTTCACAATACCTTGACTGCTGTTTCTCAGACTGATGTTGTCATTGGCAACGATTTGACTGACCCACAAAAGACAGAATTATTAAACTTAATAGAACAGAACACTGATGTTTTTTCGGACTTACCAGGCGTCACTAATTTAGCAGAACATAAAATCACAACTGAAGCCGGTGTTCGGGTGCAGATGCGTCCATTTCGAATTCCAGAAGCACGAAGGAATATTGTGCGCGAAGAAGTCAAGAAGATGCTGGAACTAGGTGTGATTCGAGAAAGCAAAAGTGACTGGTGCTCTCCAGTCGTGTTAGTCCCCAAGCCGGACGGTTCGGTTCATTTTTGTATTGATTTTAGGCGCTTGAATAAGGTGTCTAAATTCTATGCTTACCCAATGCCCCGGGTGGACGAGCTCTTGGAAAAACTGGGTCAGGCGACCTATATTTCGACACTAGACCTCACAAAAGGTTATTGGCAGGTGCCTCTTGAGGCTAATAGTTGTGAGAAAACAGCATTTACAACTCCTGATGGACTTTATGAATTTACAAGACTCCCGTTTGGTCTTCATGGAGCCCCTTTAACTTTTCAGCGAATGATGGATCAAATACTACGCCCACATTCTGAGTATTCTGGGGCGTATCTTGATGATGTGGTTATTTTCAGCAATGATTGGCATTCACATTTACAACGCCTACAAGCTGTACTTGATAGCCTGAAACAAGCAGGATT
The DNA here is from genome assembly GCF_900747795.2 of Erpetoichthys calabaricus. Taxonomy (NCBI): domain Eukaryota; kingdom Metazoa; phylum Chordata; class Cladistia; order Polypteriformes; family Polypteridae; genus Erpetoichthys; species Erpetoichthys calabaricus. The sequence continues at coordinate 1,788,513 of NW_026261593.1, read as the reverse complement.
AACTGCTAACCCTAAGAAATGTAAACTAGGTATGTCTGAGACTCATTATCTAGGTTACTCGATGGGCAGGGGTTTACTTTGTCCACAACTAAGGAAAATAGAGGAGGTGCTTGCTTACCCACATCCTAAAACGCAAAAGCAGGTGCGCGCTTTCCTGGGACTAGCTGGTTACTACAGAAGATTCATCCCTGACTTTGCAAATAGAGCTGCTCCTCTTTCAGAGCTTAATAAAGGAAAAAAAAACCGACCTATTATATGGACAGAACTTTGCGAACGTTCCTTTTCAGATTTAAAAAAAGCCTTGTCATCTTATCCAGTGCTACGAAATCCTGATTTCTCTAAAGATTCTATTCTACAAGCAGACGCTAGTGCATTCGGAGTAGGAGCGGTCCTTTCCCAGGTATTTGAGGGTGAAGAACACCCTATCACTGCGGTGGGTTGGCACCCTGCCCAGGATTGTTTCCTGCCTTGTGCCCTGTGTTGGCTGGGATTGGCTCCAGCAGACCCCTGTGACCCTGTGTTCGGATTCAGCGGGTTGGAAAATGGATGGATGGATGGAACACCCTATCACGTACTTGAGTAGGAAATTACTCCCAAGAGAACGCAATTATTCAACTATAGAGAAAGAATGTTTAGCAATTAAATGGGCTATAGAAGCACTACGCTATTACTTATGGGGACGGAAGTTCACATTAGTAACTGATCATGCTCCACTTCAATGGTTATACTGTCAAAAAGATACAAACTCCCGTCTTATGAGATGGTTTTTAGGATTACAACCTTACAGTTTTGAAGTCAGACACCGACCTGGTCTGAACACATAAATGCTGACGTGCTGTCACGTCTCTTTGAACCGGGTCTGGAGAATCGCTTGATTCACGGAAACGTGAAAAAGCTGAGGGAAGGGGTGTGAGCTGCGAAGCTAATCCTACCCCCAAAAAGATACAGACGCCCCTGGAAAAAGCCCTAGGAAACCCCTAGGAAACTTAAACAGAATACCTTCACATTTCTACTTTTCCTTCTGGCCGGCTCTGTCGTGTAATCTGCCTCCCGCGCGCTACTCCGCCTTGTCAAAAAGCCTGTGCCGACTTCTCTCTGTGGTTATAAATTGATTTTCTGCTTCTCTCTCTCTCTCTGATTTCTGATGCTCCTGGCATGTATTCCTCCAAAGAAGAAGAAATCCTTGGTTGCTTTTAAATGACAAGTGGAGGTGTAAACTCTTTCAAGGAGCATGTTTGAAACAGTTTTAAAAGATAAATGTTTGTTTGCAGTGTTTGAATAAAAATTTGAGTTTCTTCAACTTCCACTGGTCTTCTGTGCAATCTTGTAACCCAAGCGTGACAATATTACAGTTCTTCTCACAAAATGCCCCCCTCTCACATTAGTTTCCCATCATCTACTTTACAGGGTTTCTCATGATGATGACCTCATTCAGCACCTTTTCTTATAACAATCACCTGGTGTGTCAGACCTCCTCATAACAATACCTTTGCCCACATAGACATCCCATAATAATCTTCTACCCAGCCCTTCTTCTCATTACAACCACTTTGGCTCGAAGGACAGATTTGCCACCCGGAGGTGAACATCACCTGACTTCATTCTCACGGCCTAATCCTGAGCTGTTAAAGATCGATGGCCTTTCAGTTAATCAATTCTTAACAATTCAATGATTAACAATTAAGTTGGGATCAGAAGGACCCAAATATGAAAACTGGACTGCCTAATAAATAATTCAATATATGATTGCTTGTTGCACTGGTGTCCTGTAAGGCTGACATAATAGGTGACTGTGCCAGAGAATGGCAGCACACAGCTTCACTGATGAAGACCAAGCTGCACAGACCTTGACACGGAGCTTCATACTTGAAAGAAGGAAAAACACAAGCCTTTAACAATTGATACTTTAAGCTCACTCATATGTGCTACTACTGTATCTTATTATTATTATCACTAAGCTTTATAAAGAAACATTGCCATATAAATTTAAATGCTACTGTAAAACTTATACGTGTGTGTTATTATAAAAGCCCATGAACACAGACAGCAGCGCTCTTAAGTCATGGCACGCCGCTGCCCGGTGGTCTGACAGAGGCCAAGCTACTGCTTACATCACAGCACATGTTCATGAAAATGTCCCTAACTTTCAACAATCAACTCTTAATCCCCTATGTGCTCAAACTAACTAACATCATAATACATTGGATTTTAATTTTATTGCCTAATCTGTTGATGTGCTCTAATAAATCTACATGTCAGATAAGTGCGTATCTATTTTACGTGATATCTTGAGAGCCTGCCCTGTACTCACACAGACAAAGGCCCTGCACGCAGTTTGTTTCGTCTTCTATCAGTAAGAAGCTCAGCTCCTGCATTCTCAAAACAAAATCTGCCTGCTTATTCCTCGGAGATCATGATGACCTCGGCTCACAGCTCGACTCTCAGAAACTCAAAACAAGGCAAGTGAGAAGGACAAGCAGGCAAGAGGCCTCTGTGACAAAACTAATGGTGTCCTTGTAAAGCTGCTCCAGGCCTTGGCTCTTCATAGCTAAGAGCACTAAAATTAATAACAAAGCATATTGACCCTTAATCGAAATTCTCAATAAATCATCTGAAGGGTCACCTCAATGACAATCTATACCTGATGATGATGAGACAAGAAGGAGCTCGTGTGATGGCGCTGTACCTGGCAGCAGCACTCATGACCCTGATGATACTACCAGGAATGATGATGACCCAGCAAGTCCAGGAGAAGGACATCCCACCATTAGCTTCTCAGATATTTAATGGGACATTTGAGAGCAGCAACTGGCCAATGGACAATAAGACTGAAATGGCAGCTGGACTGGAAAGTGATAATGATTATGGGACTAGAATCAAGAGAAGTCGTGTAACTGAACAGGAAAATGAGAATGGCACTGACAGTGTGCCCAGAAACATGACTGCTATAAATGGGCTATGTAGACAACTGAGGAGATAGCAAGGGAGGAATGTTGGTTGTGTGAAAGCAAAACCAGCGATAGTCGTAGTCCCATTTCAATATTCAACAAAGATGTGACAGCAGTGTCTAAAGGATAAAGAGACATATTGTCCTTATTGGTGTATCTTACTGAAAGGGTGGTCAGACTTCTCTAGGGAAGGATTAACGTGTCTAGATTGTAAACGTTCTGGTATTTGGCAAATCACAAAGTAAAGACCACCCTCTCACACCAAGATAACTCAGTTGGAGTTCAGGTGCTGTACTAGGAAGGGTCTGGTACTGGTGTGGAGATTTGGAGGAAACTGCACCAAACATGGAACTTGACGTGTGCCTCCTTAGTCATGAAAGCAGTAAGTGTGCAGGACAGACCTTAGGCAGACAGATGGTGGTTATGTGGTCCATAATATGGATTACTAGATGTTCTCCCACATGACTGGTCAGGGAGGTGCACAATGGTGATGGCCATCCAGGAGGTTACAGATGGGTATCCCCAAGACAGTTGAGTTACGAGAGCATATGAGCCTGAGCCGAATGTTCACTTAGATACAATAAGACAACCTAGAGACGTTCTAAATGAGTTTAAAGCAAGGGATGAAATTCAATCAGGACTTGAGTCTGTATTTGGGTGGATTACGCCTAATAGAAACACAGCGTAGATTAATTATCTGTATTATAATCAGCAGAGATTTATCAACTGTACTGACTCCGCCTTATCAGCATTAGGATAGCAATTGGATGGTACCAGTCACATGACGTGGCAGAATAGGCAGGTGTTATACTGGCTGTGGGCAGAAGAAGGAGGAGTGCGCCATATGTTAGGAGAGGAGTGTTGCACTTTTATACCTAATAACACAGCACCTGATGGATCTTTTACACAAGTTATGGCCAAGCGTAAAGCTCTTAGGACAGAAATTAAAGAAAATGCAGAAAGGGATTTCAAATTTTGTTATTAATGTAATTTCAACCTGGGCACACGAAAGCATTATTAACAAAAGCAGACATTATTCTCTTGATTATACTTGGATGTCTTATATTTGTGTTTTGCTGCCTGTTGCCAGTTTTCAGATCACTTATTTCCAGATCTGCTGTCAAACAGATGAATATCCAAGTTATTGAACCACAAGCATCTGTACCTTCAAATGTTGATTTTCTCCTCGATGACATTTTGGGTAAGGAGATGGCAAACTAAAGGCTTCCTGGGTGAAGTGCTGGTAACCGCTCCCCAGGAAGAGGACCCTCTATGGTGTGCAAAGTTCCTGGGTCATAGCAATATTTCACACAATTACACACTGGAGGACATCTACACAAGACTGGGAAGGACACTGGATTCTGTAATCATCTGCTGCTGCTGCTGCTGCTCTAAACTGTCTTATATTGATTTTTAGGTTACCTGTAATCCATTGTGTTATTGTTACATTGTGCGACTTCTACTTATATTTGTCTGACTGTATACTTGTACTACTGACACATCTTGTGCACCTCCTTTGATTTGGCCAGTAAGAGGTCTTTTACTCCTCTCTAGTCTATGAAAGGGGGGAGATGTTTGGCCTCAGTGTCACCACGAGGGGTTAACGGTGAACCAGAGGTTGTGAAGACTGACAGTGGTCTCGGGTTTAAGGCCCAAAGAAGACTGACAGCTGGTTCCTCCTTTTCACCTTCTGGGTTATAAAAATTATTGGGCCTCAAAAGGAGGGAAAATCTAGAAAAGTATATTCTTAAAGTTGATGATTTGCATATATTCAAAGAGAATCATGAGCATATATAAAAATAAGCATTGTGTCCTAGTCCACGTTAGTATAGTAAGGGTTAAATCACAAAAAGGCCTGTGACTGTATATTTTTTATTTTTTCTTAGAAGGCTGGAAACTACCAATAATTCATAAGTCAAGGTCAGACATTTCTATGTGGTGAATGTGAGCCGAGGACTGGAAATAATGGTGGCAGGTACTGGACGGGTGTAAGGTGGGGAGAGGGTCTGTCAAGTGGGCATGATGGACAGAACAGAGTGCTACACTCATTAGGTTAGGAAATATTGGTGGAGCCAATCAGAGGCAGGACAAGACAGTGGAATGTGACTGTACATAATAGAGTTGTGTAGATTTGATTTAACTATTGATGTCAATAATAAAGGACACTTTGTTGATTAAGTTCTGTGTATTTGAAATGGTCTGCTTATCTGTTTTTAGCCAATTCATGCCATCTGCATTTTTTTCTTTAAATTTTATAACTGCATTGTACAGTTTTATTCCTTTTTTGAACATTACCAGCAAACATGTCTATCCTCATTACATATTTATATATATAATATATAGAAGTGGCCGTGCTTCAGTGTATTCCCCGATCAGTCTGTTTGTTAGAATACACAAAGAAGATTAATTTTTCTTTCAGTTCAACTGACCCATTGTTACTGTTAATTGTAAATATTTCTTGACATGGTTGTACAATTTATACTGAATTATTATTAATACATTTTTGTTATTGGCAGTGACAATACTGAGTGTTTAGTTTCATTTGTGCTGGCCCAGTCGTCTCGTGTATTAACACAACTAGAACTGATAGATTTGAGCAGAGCCTCCACTTTTATCATCATTGACTACAAATGGCACTTTGCTGGACTTTACTGGACTCGCCAGTAATCCTACAGGACAACACAGCTTGGAATCTGAGCGTCCTGATGGAGACTTTACTGTTCACTTACAAGCACAGTCTACAACAATAAGGCTCTTACTTCTCACATTTTCAATACAACTTGCATTGTCCATCCATCCTTCCATCTATTATCCAACCCGCTATATCCTAACTACAGGGTCACAGGGGTCTGCTGGAGCCAATCCCAGCCAACACAGGGCACAAGGCAGGAGACAAACCCCGGGCAGGACGCCAGCCCACCGCAGAACTTGCATTGTCTTTAACTGAAAATGCAGCTTGTGTATATAGGAACAAAATTAATGGAAAAGGATCAAATACTCCTGATAAATGGAGAGTGAAAACCTATGAAGCTCAGTATTCTAAAAGCATAACTCACAGCTAGAACCTCGTTATTCTAAGGTCTTGACATTAAGGGTGTGTCAGTGTTTATGTCATATATATATATATATATATATATATATATATATATATATATATATATATATATATATATATATATATATATATATACTGTGTGTATATACTGTATATATATATATATAACTGCTAAAAAATATTTAAAGGAACTCTTTGAAAACACATGAGATCTCAATGTGAATAAAATCCTGCTGTCTCTCTACTGCTATGGACTGATATGGTGATGTGTGGGGAATGAAAGGATGGAAATGAAAATGATCAACCGACAGAGGGGGGGCTGAACTCAAAGACACCCAAAATATCAATGGGAACAAATGATGCAGCAGGCAGGTGAGTCCATTTTGCCAGAATTTCATTGCAGCAACTCCAATTGTACTCAATAGTTTATACAGCCCCACGTGCTTGTATGCATGCCTGATAAAGTCGGGGGGGTGGGGGTGGGGGTGTTTGGAGGGCCATGCTCTAATGAGACAATGGATGGTGTTCTAGGGGATCTCCTCCCAGATCTGGACCAGGGCATCACTGAGCTCCTGGACAGTCTGAGTTGCAACCTGGTGGCGTCAGATGGACTGAAACATACTGTCCCACCCAGAGGTGTTCTATTGGATTGAGTTCAGGTGAGTGAACGTGGGGTCGGGGGGTTAGTCAATGGTAAGAATTCCTTCATCATCTCGCCACATGAGGCCAGGCATTGTCGTGCACCAGGAGGAACCAGCATAGGGTCTGACAATGGGTCCAAGGATTTCATCCCAATATCTAATGTCAGTCAAGGTGATGTTGTCTAGCCTGTAGAGGTCTGTATGTCCCTCCATGGATATGCCTCCCTAGGCCATCACTGACCCACCATCAAACCGGCCATGCTGAATGATGTTACAGGCAGCATAACTTTCTCCATGGCTTCTCCAGACCCTTTCACGTCTGCCACATGTGCTCAGGGTGAACCTGCTCTCATCTGTGGACATTTCTCACTTAGTGGTGTACTCACTTTTGTTGTCAGCGGTTTAGACATTAATGGCTGTGTGTTGAGTTATTTTGAGGGGACAGCAAATTTATGCTGTTATACAAGCTGTACACGGACGACTTTACATTTATCAACGTGTCATATCTTCAGTGTTGTCACATGAAAAGATAGAATAAAATATTTACAAAAATGTGACGGGTGTACTCACTTTGGTGAGATACTATATATATATATATATATATATATCCTATAGAAAAGTACATTGATATAAACCAGTTTTTCAGTGTAAACCTACGACAAACAAGAAAATAAAATGTCTTACCAGTAATATCGTTGCCAAAATAAATTCCCGGCTGACTGAATGATTTAATGGTTCAGACTTGCCAGCCTCAGTGCAGTGTGTGCTAACATGACCAGTAAAGTGGAGTCGTCTACAGCTGTACAGGTTGTTATGTCAGGCCGTCTGGTCAGTTCTACTGGAGTAGACACACTCGGTGGGCTCTTAATATGTCGTCTGCTTGGGGAGTCATATAGGATGATGTCCAGCTGAACTATCTGCATCTCTATCTTGTCACCAGTCATGATGCTGATGCCCATCAGTGCCTGCTGTACAGTTGGACTCCTGACCTCCTCCAGTCTCAGAGACCCTAAAGACAGGCTGATGTGTTCAGCACACCACTAGGACCTGATGGAGTCAAATGGAGGCTCAATGAGATATGAACTACAAACAAACATCTGTCAAGTTTCACTCTCTAAATGTAACTGTTACATAAGTAATATGTATTGATCCAGGGCTTTAATGACCTCTTGGGCACGGCCATCAGAGGTGTGTCTGTCTGCGGAGAGATTGTTGACCACGTCGAGAGGTTTAATTTCCTCGGCAGTGACATTCATGTCTCTGGTGACTCGTCCTATGAAGTCAGTAGACAGATTGGGAGAGTATGGGGGGTCATGAAGTCGCTGGAAAGGGGTGAGTGGCGCTCAAGATATCTATGCAAAAGGACGAAGGTCCAAGTCTTTAGAGTCCTGGTGCTTCCTGTCTTGCTATATGGTTGCGAGACATGGACACTATCCAGTGACCTGAGAAGAAGACTGGACTCCTTTGGTACTGTGTCTCTCCGGAAAATCCTTGGGTACCATTGGTTTGACTTTGTGTTGGTTGTGGCGTCCCAAATGAAGCACATGACCTGCATTGTGAGGGAGCGTCAGTTACAGCACTACGGCCATGTGGCGCGTTTCCCCAGCGTGATCCAGCTCGTAAGATCCTCATTGCTGGGGATCCGAGTGGCTGGACCAGGCCAAGGGGTACACCACGTAAATCCTGGCTGCGGCAGATAGAGGGTCATTTCCAGAGGGTGGGACTGGACTGCGTGTTTGCCAACTGGGATCCCAAGTTGTTTCGTCGTGTAGTGGATACGGTAACACTCTGTACCAGTGCATGCTCCCCAACTTGACTTGAATATGGATTATAATAAACCATCCCCTCGAAAAAAAAAAAAAAAAGTAAGACAGAGTGTGTATAAATAAATAAACATGAATATATCCTCTGTCTTGCTTTTTTGTTTTCTTATCTCAGGTGTGTGATTTAAGTGTTGTGTGTATGTCAAACATGTAACTTACACTTGCAGTGTCATCAAAACTGGAATTAAATTCCTTGTATGTGTGTATATTTGGCCAATAAATGTGATTCAGGTAAGTGTTTGCCACATTTATTACAGACAAACTGCTTCTCCCTGTTTGAATTCTATTGTGAGTCAAAAGGTTAATTCTTTGTAAAAACTCTTTGCCACATTTACAGCAGTCATTTGGCTTCTCCCCTTTGTGAGTTTCAATGCGGATACAGAAATGGCACTAATGCACATTGTAAACGACATTCTGATATCCTCTGATGAAGGAAACTCCACTAATTCTGTAGTTAGACTTAAGCACAGCGTTTGACACCACTGACCATTCTATTTCACTGCCCAGGCTAGAAAATGACGTTGGACTCACAGGCAGTGTGCTCGCTTGGACTCCATCATTACACACAGAAGTGAGATATGGTGTCCCCAGGGCTCAGTACTCTGACTTTTACTGTTTTCACTTTTCAGGTTTCCACTGGGATCTCTCATTAGGAAACATCACGTTAATTTTCACTCGTATGCTGATGACACCCAGTTGTACCTTTCATCAAAACCAAATGAAGGTTCTCTGATGTTGTCTTTAATTAGTTGTGTTAGTGAATTAAATGAGTGGATTAGTGAATTAAACACAGATGTTAATTATTGGAGGGAATGACGTTGATCACAACAGTATCTTGTCATCATTTAACTCAGTTGGAATCACCATTAATTTTACTGAATCAGCCCACAATCTTGGTGTTATTGTTGACTCGAGTATGTCATTTAAAGCGCACATCTCAAACTTGTCCAAAACATGTTTCTTCCATCTTAAAAATGTTTGGAAATTATGGCATTTTCTAAATAAGGAGGATTCTGAGAAATTAATTCATGCATTTATCTCTAGTAGGATTGACTATTGCAATGCGGTGTTCACTGGATGTTCAAACTGTTCTTTATTCAGCTTTCAGTTAATCCAAAATGCTGCTGCAAGAATTATTATAAGAACAAGAAAATATGAACACATAACTCCAGTTCTTAAATCCTTTAGCTGCCTCCCAGTTAAGTTAATGGTAGATTTCAAAATCCTCCTTTAAACATATAAAGCCTTAAATGGCCGAGGTTCGGCTTACTTGTCTGAACTTATCATGACTTACAAACCAGAACACACATTAAGATCTCAAGATGCCAGTCTGCTTAGGATTCCAAGGATTAATAAAATAACAGTGGGAGTTCGAGCTTTTAGTTACTGGGCCCCTAAACTGTGGACTGGTCTGCCTGCTACTATAAGAGATGCCCCTTTGGCCTCAGCATTCAAATCCCAGCTGAAGATTCACTACTTCAGTTTAGCACACCCTGACTAGAGCTGCTGATTAACTGTGCAGACTGCATCTCTGTTGTTGGAAATTAGCAGTAAAACATAAGTAACATGATAGTTAGAATTTGTTACTAAGCCTCACCTATTCTGTTTCTCTTCTCACTTCTCAAATGTGGCACTTGATGCCACGGCCCACCTGCCATGTTGTTCTGCCTGCCTAAGTTAAAGTCATCTCTGATGGAGGATCACAGGAATCGTCAGGAAGAGGGGTCCTTTCATTGGATGGGCTGGCCCAGCGCTGTCTCAGCTGTGGAATGGCCAATAGGGGGAGGCAGCTTGATGGCCGAGGGCTCCAGGACTCTGAACAAATCCAAATCGTATTATGTGATATCATCTACTGTGAATTCTGCTCTGTATTTGTAATATGTCTATCACACTATTATATTGTATTGAGGATTACTTGTGTTCTGTTCTGTGTATTGTGGTTTACTGACCCCCTTCTCTTTGACACCCACTGCACGCCCAACCTACCTGGAAAGGGGGTTTTCTTTGAACTGCCTTTCCTAAGGTTTCTTCCATTTTTATCCCTACAAAATGATTTTTCCTTGTCTTCTTAGAGAGTCAAGACTGGGGGGCTGTCAAATGGCAGGGCCCATTAAAGCCCATTGCAGCACTTCTTGTGTGATTTTGGCCTATACAAAAATAAATTGTGAAGAGTGCGATTGTCTGTGGTGGGCTGGCACCCTGCCCGGGGTTTGTTCCTGCCTTGCATCCTGTGCTGGCTGGGATTGGCTCCAGCAGACCCCCCCGTGACCCTATGATAGGATACAGCAGATTGGAAAATGACTGACTGAGTGCTATTGTGACAGAATTGTTTTCCACATTTAGGACAGCAAAACGGCTTCTCCTGTGTGAATTCTTTTGTGATCCTGTGTATTACTTGTGTTTCTGAATGGACGAGTAGTAACTTTATCTAACTAATAAGGAGAAAAGAGAAATCTTAGTTATTGGCAAACATGGACATTGTGAGGGCGTTAGAAATAAACTTGGTGCGTTAGGCTTAACAGTGAAGTTGGAGGTAAAGAATTTAGAATTAATCACTGACTCTGACCTAAATTTTAAATCACATATTAATCAGATTACCAGGACTGTTTTTTCTACTTCAGGAATACAGCTAATGTTAGACCTCTTATAACTTTATAAGACATTAACCCTTTAACCGCCAACTCCCTAAATATTCCCCACGCCAGGCGAAATCTGAACAATTTTCGTTTTTTTACTTTTTTACATTTTTTTTACATTTTTTACATTTATTCAAGCAGTATTGACCACTAAATGTTGTGCAAGTTCTAGAAATGGGCAAACACATAATAAAACACAAAATGTACCTTTTCTCAGGCTTCTGGATTTATTGTCTACCACAAAACGGAACAGTCAAAAGTAATTCAAAAGTCAAAAGTAGTTCAGTCAATCATAGTTTCATTCCCAGTATTTGAGTTTGCTGTGCCACAGGCCAAAGCAGGGAACTGCAAAAAGTCCTGGATTGCTGGGACACTTTGAGCAGAAGGTCTTGACGTCTCTACGCTGACCCTGCTTTGAACAGACACGACAGCATTTTTCTGAAAGTCCAAAGTCCTTGCATTCATCTGGCAACACTGCTGAAATACTACTCATAGGATCCTCTTTGCCAGTGTATACACGAAATCTATAAATGTAACCTGAATTCTCAGCTAAGCAAAACATCTTGATACCAAACCGTGCCCTTTTCAATGGTAGATACTGTCGAAACTGTAAGCGGCCCTTCCACAACAATAAACTTTCATCAACTGCAACTAACGGTCCTGGCATGTAGGGCAACTGAAATGCTTCAAATAAATGGTCAATCAAAGGACGTAGCTTGAACAAGCGGTCGCGGTTTGGATCTTTCTTATCTGGCTCATTTCTGTTGTCATTCAAATGAAAGAAGTTCAGCAGCAAAGAGAATCGGTTACGTGTCATGACAGCTGCAAAAATAGGTGTTGCATACATAGGATCTGTAGACCAGTACATCTCAATATCTGGTTTTCTGATTATTCCCATCAACATCAAAATCCCAATGAATTTTTTCATTTCGCTTTCATCAGTGTCTAACCAAGCACGAACACGGGAATGTGGAGGTAAATTGGGATTTTTCTCAATAAACTGTGCTGCATACAGATTTGTCTGATGAGCAAAATGTCTGATCAAATCAGGTGACACAAACAGCTCATAAAACTGCTCAGCAGTGTAATTGTTTACATCAACAATAAAGCCACACGTTGCCTCAAACGGATGCAGAAAAGGTAGTTCACCTCGGGCAGCAGTCCAGTTGAGATGCTGGGGATACACCCACTCATCGCCGTCATCCGATGCGTCGTCATTCACAGTATCATGCAGCGCATGTTGCTGCTCATCATTGTCGCTAAAATCTTCTTCAGAACTGCTACAATCATGATCAGAACTGTCCAAAATCGCCTGCAAAGCCTCACTTGAAGTCAGTTTACGTTTCGCCATATTCACAGCTGTCACTTTCGAATCACATCACGTGATCGGCCAATACAAGCGCAGAGTTGTCGAAATACAACGTAGTAATAATACCCACGCCAAACCGTCAGTTATACTACGCGCCAGGCATTCACATAACCACAGGCAAATGTGCCGGATAATTCCGGCAGTATGGCGTTAGCAATAAAACATTGGTGCCGGATATATCCGGCAGAGGGCGGTTAAGGGGTTAAGAAATTAGTTCACACTTTTCTTTTCAGTCAAACAGATTACCATAATGTATTCTTTACAGGACTACCTAAGAAAGCCATCAATCAGTTACAGTTAGTGCAGAATGCAGCAGCAAGAATCTTAACTAGAAAAAGAAAGTCTGAGCACATCTCATCAGTTTTAGTGTCGTTACATTGGATACTCGAGTCATTTAGAATTGACTTTAAAATACTACAACAGATAGTCTCCTACTTATGAACTAGTGAGATGTGAACTTTCATATATATGAACAAAGTGGTCCTCAAGTCAAAAAATTAGCACTTAAGGATAATTTGCATGTCTGCCAAATGGTGGCATCAGGGTTGGGAAGATCTTTATGATAACAAAAATAACTATTTCATGTACAATACTTGTAATTTGCTCAAAGCACATAAAAACTACCAAAACACATTGTTTATATCTCCAAATCAAGAGACGTCTGAAACTAAAACATTTATCAACAGATGCCAATACGTGCTGGATTTATGAACAAAATGGATTTACAAACAGACTGCTGGAATGGAACCTGTTTGTAAGTAGGAGATCGACTGTAATGGTTTACACAGCCTTAAATAATCTCACCCAGTCCTACATTTTGGAATGTCTGTCCACTTACACTCCCAGTCAGAACCTCAGATCTTCAAATGAAGGTCTGCTTATAATTTGAAGATCCAATCTGAAAAGAATTGGCGAGGTGGCCTTTTGCAGTTACACACCTAAAATTTAAAATACTTTACCAATAGAAATTCACCAGGCTAATACTGCAGAACATTAAAAATAATGATATAAAAACACATTATTTAAAATGGCTTTTCATAGCCACATTTTAGTTGTATCCCAATTTGTCTAAATGGACACTGGATTATCATTTTCCTCTGTGATGTGCAGTTCCATACTAATCTGTACTATTCTCTGCTGTCTTCTCCATTTCTTCTGTGGTGATGATGAGCTCCACCACCTCCTGATCAACATACCACACTGCCTCCTGTTTATGGATTGAATGGCGGGTGTCCCAGGTGTCCACAGGGCCATCATCATCATCAAAATCTTCATGTGAAGCATGTAAACCACGAGGACTGATTTAGGTACAATGTTATCTAGAATTCCCAGTGGCAGCCAGGCAGTGTTTTGGCCTTGGATCCTCTGCAGATTTTTTTCTCTTCCACCTAAAAGGAGGGTTTTCTTTGTCCACTTGGCCATTCAACATTACCTTTTTCTTTGTAACATGCTGTTTAATATTATTGCCTAATTTTGTTTATGTTTATATTAACTTCCTTCTTATATAATCTTGTAAAGCAGTTTGAGGTACATTGTTTATATAAAAATGTACAATATAAATAAATGTAGATGTTGTATCCAAAAGGTTGTTTCTCCATGAACTGTTTGCCACATTCAGAACACCCATATGTCTTCTCTCCTTCGTGAATTTTAATGTTCAACAGAAGAGTATTTCTGTGCCAGATTTGTTTGCCACATTCAGAACAGCAATTCAGCTTCTCTCAGGTTTAATTCTTCCAAATTTTCTTGGTGTGCTTACCATCAAAACAGGAGTGAACTTCACTCTTTAGTCAGGACAGTCTCATTGTACTGCTTAACTTCTCACTCACTTAACACTAGAATTACCAGAGCCTATGAAAAAAGTCGTAGATCTGTCCCACCTTAAATCACTTTGCACCTCTCTGTCAGTGTCCTTTGTCCTGTAAAAGTATAGATAAGCAGCAAACAGCAAGCAGCCTCCTATCACATCTCCCCACCCCGCACAGTTTTCTCAGCTCAAGTCTGTTTACCTGCGTGTCAGTTGCTTAGAGTTGTATAGAGTGAGAAGTCAAGCAAAATCACACCTTTTATAAATACTAAATCGTTATTTGGAACACTTGCATTTCATGTGTGTTCCGTGTCTACAACAATCTATGTACAGTAAACACATCATTAAAACAGAAACGTTTTTCATGTTTTAGTAATAGACAAAATGAAAACATGCAGTGTGTAATGTGTGAAGCCTGAATTCCAAATATCAAAGAAACACTTTCACAAAAGGTACAAATATAACAGAACAAGTGCGCTTCTATTCAAGAATATAACTGGAGAAAAAGAACCCGCGTTAGGGTGTGACATTGACACGTATTTACTACGACCGCTCCCGTGGTGCAACGGTATCTACTGTTGACCGGTAATCAAAACTTCACAGGTTCGAGTCCGTTTTGAGAACGGAGTTGCTCTTATTCTTACTATTTTAGAATAAAAACATACATTTGATTTCAGTCTGTAACAGCCGGTGTAAATGTATGATACTTGTAAAGGTTAGGTTTGTTTTTTTTTTTCCAGTTTTATTCTCTTCGCCGCGTTCACGATCCCAGGAACCCCAGGCTCTTACATACAAAGGACAATGTATGTAAGGATGGTGCACGTGCCCAAAACATTAACATTTATATGTTACTTACATAAAAGCCAAATTGAATGTTATTTACCTATTTACCTTTGTTTATTTATTTACAAGTGCACTTTCATTCAGGAATTTAACCGAAGAAAAAAGAAAGCAGGTTACGGTAGGCGGCTGATACGACAGCTTGCGTGGTGCAATGCTAAGAACTTCTGACTTCCAATCAAGAGGTCGCGGTTTCGATATCAGCTGCTTCCCAAACTTACCATTTTCAGTAGTGAGCTGCTCTTATTGTTAATATCATACAATAAAAGCATACATTTGATTTGCGTCTGTAAATTTATAGTTAAAGTTAGCGTTTTTTTTTTTCAGTTTTATTCTCTCACTCACGTTCGAGCTCCCACACCCCCCCCCAGATCTGACGCCGTTTTCAGATAAAAACATGGTATAACAAACAAACCTATTTTGTTATACCCCCTCTTTATTTGAAAACTGGGTCAGATCTTGTGTGCGAATGAGACTGGGACTGGGAAAACTGTGGACGTGGATGTGAGTGGTGTGCGTGACTGAGAATGACTGTGGATGTCAATTTGTTTTTTTGTTTAGTTTTATTCTTGAGTGCTCCTGCTCACGCTGAATTAGTATGCACCTTCTGATCCATGATGTCACTGACAAAATAAAGAGACACTTAGGTATATATGATACTTGGAAAAATTCATTTTATGACCTGTATTGTACATTTCGGAAAACGTTTTTGCACTAATGCAACATTATACTCATTTGCATACCTTCATGCGGTTGTAGTTAGTGACCGCGTTTGGTTTTTTGTTCTGATCTTGGCCAGTGTCCACATGTTGCTGCAAGAGAGGTAAGTTCCGTGCTATATACAATCATCAGATTCAAATGTTAACAGTTCCCACACACACCCAAGGACTGTCTTTACGACATGTGTATAAGGTGTGAAGTCTGAAGTCCAAATATCAAATAAATACTTTCACAAAAAATACAAGTATAACAAAACAAGTGCATTTTTATTCAAGAATATAACCGAAGAAAAAAGAAAGCAGGTTACAGTAGGCAGTTGTTATGACAGCTTGCGTGGTGCAATGCTAAGAACTGCTGACTCCCAATCAAGAGCTTCTGGGTTTGATGCTGGCAGCTTCTCAAGTTTACCGTTTTGAGTAGAGAGCTGCTATTATTGTTAATATTATACAATAAAAACATACATTTGATTTGCATCTGTAACAACCGCTGTAAATTTATAGTGCTTGTCAAAGTTAGCGTTTTTTATTCAGTTTTATTCTCTCTGTTGCATTCACACTCGCCCCGATCTGACACTGCTGTTTTCAAATTAAGACACGCTATAACAGAGGTGAAATCGGATCGGAGAAAGAGAACAGAAGACCTCCCCGCAAGAAACATCCACTCACATATAAGAACAACGCAGCTTCACCAGGCGTAAAGGCGAAAAATGGCACTGTTTGGATACAGGACGAAGTCCGGCATCATCCTGCCAATCACCTGCCCTTCAAAGAAACAGCACGGCTTACAGAGCTCCTAATAAGGCTTCTTTTTGCAGGTCATAAGGAGTTATTGTAATTTGTCAAGATGGGCCTGAACGTTTTTCTTTATCAGTCCTGTTCATCCTAGAACAACAGGCACTTCTTCTGTTTTTGTTTTTCGGTCCACATTTCATTTGTCATATCTCAGACTGCATTTCTTGGTATTTTGTTTCTTTCTTGCCTGTCCATTCTTAGGACTGAGTAATCACTAGGAGCTAATACTTCTGTTATCCAGGATTTCTTACATCTGGTTTTCTGGCCTCTATTTTTCAGTCAGTCAGTATTGCTGTGCTACAAGTGACCTGCACCTCCTCATTGTCCATTGTGCGGTCTGAGTTGTGGTCCCAGTGTCTTTCTGGTGAGGGTAAGTTGTACTTCTTACCAAGTTTTCAGTGAATGAGCCTGGCCACTTTGTGGTGCTGTGCAGTGTAAAATCCTTCAGTAATCAGTACCTCGCACCCAGCAACAAGATGTGTGACTGTGTCTAGCTCTTTGTGACAGAAGGGACAATTATGGGATATTTATTTATTTTTTTCTATTTTTGATCTGAACCACTTTGTGTCCAAGACACGGTTTTCTGCATCTATGATGAGGAGTACATCTTTTGGTCTTAGTTCGCTCCTCATAAGCTATGCATGAGTAAGTTCTGTTTCCACATCAGGCTGTTGGAGGTGGGCAGTGTATTTACCACTTTACTTGTAGCTTCCCCAATTACATCTCTTTTGTTTTCATTAAACTTTATGAATTCTTTCTTCTACTGCTTAGCATTGTACTGTGATCATCTGTGGGCAAGGTGGGGGAGTTTTTTGTCATTTTTTTTCTCTCATGTGAATTCTTTGGTGGCTCTGAAGACTGCTTCTATGTGAAAACTTTTTGCCACATAAAGAACAGCAATATGGCTTCTGTCCTGTGTGAATTATTCTGTGGCGCTGAAAAGCGATTCTTTCTGAAAACTGTTTACCACATTCAGAGCAGTAATATGGCTTCTCTCCTGAGTGAATTCTTTGGTGGCTCTGAAGACTGCTTCTCTGTGAAAATGTTTTGCCACATTCAGAGCAGCAATACGGCTTCTCTCCTGAGTGAGTTTTAATGTGTATCTGAAATTGACTACTATAAGAGAATTGTTTTCCACAATCAGAACAGTCATACGGCTTCTCCTCTGTGTGGATTCTTTGGTGGATCTGAAGACAGCTTCTCTGTTTAAACTTTTTGCCACATTCAGAACAGCAATATGGCTTCTCCCCTGTGTGGATTCTTTGGTGGATCTGAAGACAGCTTCTCTGTATAAACTTTTTACCACATTCAGAACAGTCATATGGCTTCTCTCCTGTGTGGATTCTTTGATGCCTTTGAAGAGTACATCTTCTTGAAAACTGTTTGCCACATTCAGAACAGCAGTGAAGTTTGATTCCTGTATAAAGTTTAAAAGATAAAAAATTTTAGTTTTTAAATCACCGCTTTCATACTGACATTATTTTACAACATTAAATAAATATTGGTTTGATTTATGAACAAACTTTGATAAGCATAAGCAATCATAAGACTTAAGTAGCAAGTGAATAGAGACTCAACTTGATCATTATTTTCATTTGTATTGAAACTACTCACCACATGAGCACAATTATAGGAGCTAAGAAGTTAAAATAGTAAAATCAATAGATCACATGACTATTGTTGATTTTTTTAACTACATTACAGAATGGCATCATCATTTTGTCATCATATTCTTAAAATATTATAACATTATATATTGTTAATTATTGCAGGTAGAAAGTAATAATCATGACCCATCATTACATTGTAGAGTGACATGTCAAATATGTGAAATAAACTTTTATTAAACAGAATGTGTCTTAATATTTGTAAACAATTAGTCCAAAGCCAAATTTGATTTTAAAAAGAGGCAGAGGATAGTAAAGCAAAAATATTTTAATATACAATGAGAACAGAGTAAAATTTAAAGGAATAAAACATGCAGGTCACTGAAAAATCCCAGAGACCCACGTGACACCTGACCTGAAACAGCAAACTGGACACTTGTGGCCGAAATGCAAAATATACTTCTGTCTTCATACCACCTGCGTCAGGGGCTTTTTTTGTTGCAAATGGATTTAAAAATGCATTTACAGTGAACCCTCGTTTATCACGGTTAATCCGTTCCAGACTCTACCGTGATAAATGAATTTTCGCGAAGTAAGATTCTTTATTTATAAATCGAATATTTTCGCAGTTAAGAGTATAGAAAACCTGTTTACAACCATCTAAATACGTTTTTTAACATTATTAGAGCCCTCTAGACATGAAATAACACCCGTTAGTCACCATTACACTCGTATTACCCACTATATTAGACAAAATAAGAGAAAATAAGACATATTAGACGTTACAAATATCATATTATTATTATGGTACTGTACATTTAATTACACTCACACACAGTTCTTACACACAACCACTAACCTATGAAGGCACAAGCTCAGTAGGAGAGTCTTCAGGTTGTAAGCTGGAGCGCTGATCGCACCCTCAGAGGACACAGACGCCCTTGGGAAAACCCCTGAAACAGCTGACAGTCTACCTTCACATTGCTCCTTACCCTTCTTACTTGCGCTATAACGCACGATAACCCTCTCACGCGGTACTCCGCTTACTTAAAAGTATTGTGCAGCGCCTCTCAGCTTTGGAATTGGTTGTTTTGTTTCTCTCTCAGACATTCACTGCTCCTGGAGGAACTGTCATCTCTGACTTGTCATGGAGCACGTTTAAACTTTTGAAAAGAGACAAATGTTTGTTTGCAGTGCTTTGAATAAAGTTCTTTTTTTTTCTACAACCTCCTGTGTCTCTGTGCAAATCTTTGACCCAAGCATGACAAGGTGATGTAGTATCTTCAGCAGGTGCGTCGTTGTCTTCTTCCGCTGAAGGAGTACTAGGAGTAGGCAGTGGGTGTCTGGGTGCGTGGCTGAAGAACATCTTGATAGGCAGTTGCTGGCGCTGTCTTTTCATATGCGTGAGGAGGCTTTTGTAGGGTATTGCCATCATTGATCATATCCAATAGTTTCACCTTGTCCTGGATGGTAAGCATCTTCCTCCGGCACTTAGTTTCATTGTCAGAAGGCTTAGAAAAAGCAGCACGTTTAGGAGCCATCGTGGGGTAGATAGAAGTTCTCAGAAAGTCGAAGAGTGATATAGCGAGGGATCACTGTAATGTATTTAATTTCTTCAGCTAAACAGGGGCCTCCAGAAAAGCAGCATCATTTTGTGAGAGTTTTGGTAAATTAATAAAATTATAAAACACATCAATCACTCCAAAGACGGGAGTTCAGCAGAGGGGAAAGTTAAAAAAAAAAAAATAAACCTTATTAATTTCCAAGCACTAGTTAGTAATATTATCTATATATCTGTACTATCACTATATTTTTGCTCGACTTAGGACATGGAGGCTAACAAATTTCATCTGTGCAGTTTAAGAGCTCACATCTCGCTCAGTTTAGCACCAGAGGGATAGCAACGAGTGCACCTGAAATGAATTCTCAACTCTGCACAAGATAGTCATTTACATTCTCTCTGATTAGCGTCATTTTGTGCTTGTGGACTCGATCAGAAAAACGTGTGAATTTAAAAGATCATTCAGACAATTCTCAAAGTTGTCAATACTATTGAATGCCGAGTGAGAATATTTGGAGACATTAGCAATGGTTAGGCCTTGAATATGCTCTTTAATAGCCAGTCAAACACAAGGTGGATCTTAAACAGAGTCTTTGTTTAGAGGTATAAATTCCTCAACTTTAGCAGAGGTTTGTTTAATGAAATCCAAATTAAAATGGTGACGAGGGGAGAAAAAGCTGAAACGTAATGCAGTGGTGGTCAGACAATGAGGACAAGAATACAAATACATCAATCGAGTTTAGATCCATAATAAATCTGGCAAACATCTGTGAAGAGGGAGGAAAATGCTGATTAAACAGGGAAGGTGATTCATCGAGCAGGGAGTTAATAAATGCATTTGCACCCATACCGATGATTATTTGAAATTCACACAAAGAAAGGAAAGGATGAATATAATGTGTTATTCTATGGATGTGGGACATAGACAGCAACACAGATGAGTTTTCTTCAACCAATCTCCATCAATACAAAATAAAACCTGCCTCTGAAACACCTCCAGAATCAAGAACCTTCAGAGGTACAGCATAGTGAACTCGGCCCAAAACTCCATGTTATTTTACTAGTGGCCAAGAAGGACACTGCCACACACTAACACGTGGAGACAGCTCGATGAATGTCTTTAACCAAAGGAAACGAATCTTGAAAACAGGCTGCATCAGCCAAGCTCAAAGATAATAAATCGGCAACACTTGAGTGCTTACAAGTAGAAGAGAAGACACCAAGATTAGACAGGAGAGAGGAAAACAAAGAACAGCAATAAAGGAGAACTGTAACTGAAAAAGTGAAATACGTTACAAGGTGCCAAACGAGTTGACCCAGTAGCCCAACCAGCAATCATGTACAATGTAGACAGTAGTTCCAGAATCCCACCCCTAAACCGTATATGAAAAAGATCTAAACCGCGGTCACTTAATTATTTTAGGGTGGATGTCGACAAGAGGGGTTGACGGCGAATGTCGACAAAAGTCGACATCCAGAGATAGAAGGTGACAATCAGCTGTTAATGGCGATAAAACTCACTGTCACGTCACAGTTATTCACTCTGTGCTTGGAGGAATGCTAGACTCGTTGACTCGGCAACTAAACCTTGCGTGTGCGTGAGTTGCGAAATGTAAACAAAGGCAAGATGGCATCGACATGTCACAAGGGAGCGAAGCAAGTGCAGAAAAGAAAACACTTGGCAGACAATGTTTTGCGCATTTTTGCTGAGTCGGACTCTGATTTTTCAGAATCTGATTTTATTGACAGTGATCAGGAGATCGAACAAGAGAGTGAGAAGCCGGCATCAGATGATCGGACACCAGCTGATGCCGCACCAGCTGATGGGCTGCCAGCTGAGCGTATTCGCGCAGCCGATGCACCTACGGCAAGGTTCGTGTGGGAGGAATACCCAGACATTAATCTGTGGGAGCTGAACTGGCTACCGGACTTCACAAGACGGCATGGCTTGCTGTTGGACACGACAGATCACCAGCTGCTGGGCTATTTCACGCTGCTCTCTCCTGATGCTGTTTTTCAGGTACTGTCAGAAGAGACAAACAGGTAGGCAGAGAATTTTTTTGAATTGCAGGCTGCGCTTGCATCGCATTCTCGTTTTTCAAAGTGGAAACCCACAACAAAAGACAAGATGAAGTGCGCTGTGGCATTACAAATAGAGATGGGACAGAACTGGTGATGTAACTTCAGGGAGCATTGGTCCAAACGTGTTTTGTCCCCTGGTGGCTTTGGACAGGTTATGCTGCGTTATAATAGGTATGTGGTGCTGCAAAGTTTTATTCACTTCTGTGATACGAAGAAGCAAATCCCATGGGGTGAGCCAGGCTATAATGCCATGCATAAAGTTCAGCCCCTGCTTGACATTGTGGAACCAACATAGAAACAATTTTATCAGCCTGGCCGTGATTTGTCTATGCATGAATCTATGATAAAATAAAAGGGATGCTTTTTTTTCTGCAAATATATGCCAGACAAGCCCAGAAAGTATGGCATAAAGGATTTTGTACTGGCAGAAGCAAACACTGGTTTCTGCCTGAAAGTAATTACATATACAGGAAAGAATTTCTTTCAAAGAGAAAACTGTTCCTTGATAAGTCAGGTTGTGCAGGAGCTACTTCAGGGCTATGAACATTTGGGTCATGTTGTGTACATTTGGACAATTTTTATACATGCCCAGAATTGTTCATAGATCTACAGAGCAGGGGAATTGGAGCTTGTGGCACAGTGAGGGTGAACAGGAGACACAGGCCAGACAGGCTGAAGAGGAAAAGAGGTGACAATACTGTTTTCATGCGAGCAGAAAACTTGGTGGCAGTGGCATGGCATGATGGCAAATGGGTGACTTTTCTCTCTACAGTACACACTAACAATATATGTTAGAAAGTGCAGCAACAGACAATTGAAAAGGAGGCACCAAAGCAACACGTATTGTAAGGAGTGCAATGTGGCAATGACTGAAATTGGCTGCTTTGAGCGAGATCAGACTTTGCTGTGTAAAATGTATGTGATATGTATGTGAAATCATAGAGTATGCAGGCTCATACAACATACAAGACAGTAACATTTGTCAAAAGTAAATATTTTTGTTGATTTGATATGTTAAACAATTGCTTTGTGTTCTTTTTTTTTTTTAAAAAATGTTAGTTTTTGGAAAAATATTCAGCCCTGGGAGAAAAAAAACAAAAAAAAAAAATTAGCCCTAAAAGAGTTAAATAAAAACACAGGAAAAAATCAACAGGTTATGATTATGAGTGGGCAAACATGGAGAGAGCTAATAAATGTAAACAATCTCATCCTCACCCCAACCTTCACAATACAAGAGTCAATGTGGTGAAAATATGAAAAAACACATCTTAAGATAAATATGACATGCAAGCAAATATTAAACAATTGTGGCTTGAGGGTATGTGTACCATGAAAGGCTCGTGTCCTGACCCCTCACAACCCGCAATGACTCTCTAATCACATGTGTATGTACACACACGAAATACACACATGAAAAAAAAAAAAAAGGAAGTAGTCATTATGAATCAATATTCAGGAAAATGTCTAGGCAGTACTGGTATATCATACATAAAACAGTCAAAGCAGCCAAACACCAGTGACATGAAGGAGTCAAGGACACCGAGCGTCTGTTGAGGGTCAGTGAAATGCCGCTGCCCGATAGTGAAGGAAGTCTGAAGCTTTGTCAGACAAATCAGGAAAGCAGAAAGATCCAGTTGTGGAGCCTTTTTGATCACCAGAGAAGAGGTCTTGTGGGGTTGGTGTGGTGTTGACTGAATAATTGGGAGTAAAAGTAGACCTTCCATCCTTCAAAAGTTACATTTGAATTTTTGTGTGCATCTTTCAGAATAGTAACTCAGTCAGACTGGACGTAGACATGTCATTTTGCCTGGTATGTATTCTATGTGCCCGGCCTGAAATTAGAAATGGTTGAAAACCAAAAAAGCCATTATTTCTTTATAAAGCCAAACATTTTCCCACTCTTATTATATGGAACTCCAATAATTCTGACTTTGCCTTTCCTTGTTCCATCTTATTGTCTGTAAAATTTCTTATGGTGAGTTTGGGTCTCAGCATAAAAGGAATACTCTCTGTGTCATGCTGCTGCACTGGAGTACAGACCTGAAAAAAAACTGACAGGAGTTTCTGCTTTTCATTTCTAATTTCTACAATATCACTATGAAGGTCAGATAACCTCCTCTCTTCTGATGCATTCAAGGTCACACTTAGAACTTCATTTTGCTCCGATATAAAGCCCATCAGTTGATTAACAGTGGAAACTGCTCCAGAGTTATCAGCCGCCAGGCCAGCCTCAATCAAACTCCTCTGGGCTTTCTTCACTGGCCTTGAATGCAAATAACCAGGGTGCGTCTTCCGATCTGAACAATTCATATGTCACACCAATATAACAAAAGGTATGTTGATGCTCTGATGAGACATTTTTGAGATTAATTTGTAAAAACAGTATACGCAGGATAGTGTCATGGAGTACTGTTAAAGCATAGCCATTATTCAATTGAGCATCATGCGGACTCCTAAATGCAAAATGTATACAAAAATAGCTTATTTAAATCACTAAAGCAATACAGAAGAATGAACAAAGTGAAGTATTAATGCAGTGACCCACAGGAGCACAAGTTATGTAGGAGAAAAATTATAAGATAAAGAAACCCGAGATCTGAGCCATTACTCGTATCAGTGTCTGCTCTGGATGAGGAGTGGCAGGTGAAACCAGGACTGGTCAGCTTTATCACACACCAGTCTCACTTATACAGCCCTTTATAATATTCATGGACGTGCACTATGCTAACTGAAATTAAATGTGTTGCGTCTTACTGTATATTAAATTTAATATGAGTTCATGAATGCAAATGAAGTCTTATTTAATTATTCTTTCTGTGGGTTTTTATTAACCAATTGCAGACGTCTGTCACCTTTTTGATTAACTTCATTCACATCAGGAGATGTCCCTGCTAAAATTACATGAAAGGCTTCATTCGTCAACTTGACAGTTTCCCTTACTGCTTTCTTTAACACTAGAATTACCAGAGCCTACGAAAAAACTCGTAAATCCGTCCCACCTTAAATCGCGTCTTAAATCCGTTTGCACCTCTCCGCCAGAATCCTTTGTCATCTAAATGTGCTGATAAAGCTACTAGCAGCCAGCTATTCCATCCCCCCACCGACTTAGAATGAACTTCTCTCCTAGCTCAAGCCTTGCCTTGATTTGATTACCTGGGATTGAAGTGGAGTTTTACAGTGGAAATAATTGTAGCGTTATTTGGAATACACGCATTTCATGTGTGTTCCATTTCTATAGTTGGCTGTGCAAACACATTTTTAAAACAGAAACGTTTTTCATATTCTAATAGTAAATGACAAAATGTAGGCATAAACTATATAACGTATGAAGCCTGAAGTCCATATATCAAAGAAACACTTTCACGAAAGGTACAAATAAAAGAACACGTGCGCCTTCATGCAAAAAAAAAAAAAAAAAAAAGCCGCGTTAGCATGCCACATTGACATTCTTACTACAACCGCCGTGGTGGCGTAATGGTATCAGCCCCTGATTGGGAATCAGAGGGTGGCGAGTTCGATTCCGCACGGCTCCACTTTGAGAAATTAACTGCTCTTATTCTTACAATTTTAGAATAACAATATAAATTTGATTTCAGTCTGTAACAGCCGGTGTAACTTATGATACTGGTAAAGGTTAGCTTTTTTTTTTTTTTTTTTAATTCACTTTTCATTCTCGCAGTCACATTCAGAATCAATCCATACAACCCCATCTGACACAGCTGGTTTCACATAAATAAAAGTGCACTTTTATTCAAGACTATAACCGAAGAATAAAGAAAGCAAGTTACAGTTGGTGGTTGATACAACAGCTTGCGTGGTGCAATGTTAAGAACTGCTGATTTCCGATCCGTGCTATATAAAATCATCACATTCAAATATTAACAGTTCCCACACACCCAAGGTCCGCCATTCCTACATTTACAACATGTGTACTTGTTGCAGTGTACACACCTCTCTGTGCTATGGTTCCTATTACAGTGAATGAGCACCTGACACTGTACTTTCTTCCCTGGGGGAAGCTGAGGTCTTAGAACGGAAGTTTGTTGACGCTGTATCATCTTTTCTTTTTCCATCGCCTTTTCCTGTAAGAAGCGACGACGAAGTTCCTCTGCAAGGTGAGCCATGAGCACTCTTCTTTCCTCAGCGGACCCCGTGCATGCCTTATACAGTACGTGTGCGTTCATCGCTGCTAGGTCAAGGATGTTGTACAACACAGCAACCGGCCACCTGCGTGTTCCTGTGCGCACTGAACAAGCACGCGCCGTCTGGTCCATGATGTCAACGCCACGCTGGGGAAAAAAGAAAGACAAATCTATGTGACATTTTGAAGAAATCATTTTATCACCAGAAGAGCACCAGAGTACTTCGTCACACTAATATTTTTTTCATTAGCATACCTTCATGTGGTTGTAGTCTGTGACCGTGTTTGTTTTTTTTTTTTTATCTTGCCCAATCTCCACATCATGGTGCATTGTGCTGAGAATGCAGACAGACTTCATCTTTTTGGGCACATACACTGTCAGCATGGCACTGGGAGATCTAAACACCAGCGTGGAGAATTGTTCGTGTACTGAACTGACTTTAGCTGCAGGTGGAAGTTCCCGTCGCACTTTATTCATGGTGCCAAGCAGAGCTGTATTGCGGTGCAGCAGTCTATTAGCCAGCGAAAGTGACGTGAAGAAGTTGTCTGTTGTTACGGTTCTGCCTTTGTCCAGAAATGGCTCCATAAGCTTTATGACCACAGACTCGGAAAGTCTTTCTCCCGTGGGACGACTGGGATCTTTTCCTAAATAAGGAGTGGCATTGCACATGTACTTTGTCTCCAAATCTGCCGCAATCCAAAAAGGCAGAACCGTAACAACAGACAACTTCTTCACGTCACTTTCGCTGGCTAATAGACTGCTGCACCGCAATACAGCTCTGCTTGGCACCATGAATAAAGTGCGACGGGAACTTCCACCTGCAGCTAAAGTCAGTTCAGTACACGAACAATTCTCCACGCTGGTGTTTAGATCTCCCAGTGCCATGCTGACAGTGTATGTGCCCAAAAAGATGAAGTCTGTCTGCATTCTCAGCACAATGCACCATGATGTGGAGATTGGGCAAGATAAAAAAAAAAAAACAAACACGGTCACAGACTACAACCACATGAAGGTATGCTAATGAAAAAAATATTAGTGTGACGAAGTACTCTGGTGCTCTTCTGGTGATAAAATGATTTCTTCAAAATGTCACATATATTTGTCTTTCTTTTTTCCCCAGCGTGGCGTTGACATCATGGACCAGAAGGCGCGTGCTTGTTCAGTGCGCACAGGAACACGCAGGTGGCCGGTTGCTGTGTTGTACAACATCCTTGACCTAGCAGCGATGAACGCACACGTACTGTATAAGGCATGCACGGGGTCCGCTGAGGAAAGAAGAGTGTTCATGGCTCACCTTGCAGAGGAACTTCGTCGTCGCTTCTTACAGGAAAAGGCGATGGAAAAAGAAAAGATGATACAGCGTCAACAAACTTCCGTTCTAAGACCTCAGCTTCCCCCAGGGAAGAAAGTACAGTGTCAGGTGCTCATTCACTGTAATAGGAACCATAGCACAGAGAGGTGTGTACACTGCAACAAGTACACATGTTGTAAATGTAGGAATGGCGGACCGTGGGGTGTGTGGGAACTGTTAATATTTGAATGTGATGATTTTATATAGCACGGATCGGAAATCAGCAGTTCTTAACATTGCACCACGCAAGCTGTTGTATCAACCACCAACTGTAACTTGCTTTCTTTATTCTTCGGTTATAGTCTTGAATAAAAGTGCACTTTTATTTATGTGAAACCAGCTGTGTCAGATGGGGTTGTATGGATTGATTCTGAATGTGACTGCGAGAATGAAAAGTGAATTAAAAAAAAAAAAAAAAAAAGCTAACCTTTACCAGTATCATAAGTTACACCGGCTGTTACAGACTGAAATCAAATTTATATTGTTATTCTAAAATTGTAAGAATAAGAGCAGTTAATTTCTCAAAGTGGAGCCGTGCGGAATCGAACTCGCCACCCTCTGATTCCCAATCAGGGGCTGATACCATTACGCCACCACGGCGGTTGTAGTAAGAATGTCAATGTGGCATGCTAACGCGGCTTTTTTTTTTTTTTTTTTTGCATGAAGGCGCACGTGTTCTTTTATTTGTACCTTTTGTGAAAGTGTTTCTTTGATATATGGACTTCAGGCTTCATACGTTATATAGTTTATGCCTACATTTTGTCATTTACTATTAGAATATGAAAAACGTTTCTGTTTTAAAAATGTGTTTGCACAGCCAACTATAGAAATGGAACACACATGAAATGCGTGTATTCCAAATAACGCTAGAATTATTTCCACTGTAAAACTCCATTTCAATCCCAGGTAATCAAATCAAGGCAAGGCTTGAGCTAGGAGAGAAGTTCATTCTAAGTCGGTGGGGGGATGGAATAGCTGGCTGCTAGTAGCTTTATCAGCACATTTAGATGACAAAGGATTCTGGCGGAGAGGTGCAAACGGATTTAAGACGCGATTTAAGGTGGGACGGATTTACGAGTTTTTTCGTAGGCTCTGGTAATTCTAGTGTTAAGCGATGCTGTAAGGTACTGCTATCCTCCAAAGACTACTAGGGCTGTCATCATGACAAACACCAACAAGCTCCTGTCCAGAGCTCCTTACAGCGGTCGTTACTCACGAGTTCTTGAACATGATCAATTCAGACTCTATACCGCGTAGATTATAATGTGTATACTGTAAACAGTATAACGGCAAAGATACTAACTGAGAAGAAAATAATCAGGGGATACCAAAACTATGAGCCAAATGGAGAACTGAAAGTCAAACTGGAAGAAAGCACATAATTCTTAAATGAAGAAATAAGAAAGAAAACAATCTGTTTGAAAAAGCACAAACACAGGACTTCTTCTGCAATTTCAAATAATCCAGAAATGCCCAAGGCAACCTTAACACAATCACCAATATGATGTCACAATAATCACATGATTATTATGGAGTAAATCTTTACTAAACACAACGTGATACTCATGACAATCAATAAATAACATTAACATTCTAACACACCAAGACTTCTCAAGTGTGTACATGTTAAAAAGTCCCATGAAAATCTAAACTCCACTTTCAATGTCTTTCTCTTTCCATCAGCTTAAATACAGCGCTAGCTGAGCAACATGAACATTTACCATTAAAATGACAGACAAGTCAAAGCTGGAGAAATTAAAACTTAAACAATACTAAAGAAAAGCACAAAAAGGCCTGCTATATGAGAAAGGAAGATGAAGCAATACATAAAGTGAAGAGCTAAGGCAACAACAAGTCCTTAATTTTCTCTCGGGTGACTGCAGCTCTATTAGAACAATAACAGGCCATTCAGCCCACCATTCACCATTCCTATTCACTTAATTCTTCTAAAATAACATCAAGTCAAGTTTTGAAAGCCCCTAAACTCCTACTGTCAACCACACTACTTGGTTGCTTATTCAATTTTCTGTTATTCTCTGTGTAAAGAACATCTTAATGTTTGTGTAAAATTTACCCAAAACTGGTTGCCAACTGTGTCTCCGTGTTCTTGTACACATTACAAAACACAAACAGGTCAAACACAAGACTGTTAGCTAAAGATGCACAGAGATGGACATTTGGTTGGATTAAGCAGTTCCGAGAATGTGTTGCTTAAAATCTTCAATAGAATTTAAATTGCTTTACAGATGCAAGAAAAAGTTTGAACCCTATGGCATCTCCTGAATTTTTGCCCAAATTCCTCCTGAGAATGTGGTCTGATGTTCAACTACACAACAATCACAGACAAACACAAATAACCTGAACTCATAACACACAAACAACTGGACTGTTCATGCTGAACTAGTCATTTAAACCTTTACAGTCCCGTGAAGTCAGGTGTTCAAACGATGAGAGGAGACTGGAGGTGTGGCTTAGAGGCACTCAGACAAATAAAAGGAAAGAAACGTGGGTTCTTGCAAAGCCGTCTCTTCTCGATAAAGATCTGCTCATGAACATACACAGCGAGAACATAAGAAATGTAACAGAGAAGAGGAGACCATTCATCAGTCCATCAAGCTTGTTAGTTTAGCTAACAGTTAAGCTGTCCCAACATCACATCAAGATAACTGTTTAAGATTGTCAAGAGGAGATAATAAAGCGAGAAGAGAAAAAAAGCTGGGAAATTATAACAAAGGGTGATAAAAGTAAAGCTGGGAGAGCAAATACAGGTATTTAAAAGAACATCTTAGCTTATTTAGTGCTTTCCATATTTTTCATATATTACTTGCCCTTTCATTCTGATTATGTAATTTCATGTTGTTTATATTGTGTTGTTTATTAATTACCCAAATATCTTTGTATTTTGTGGATGAGACCCTAAGAGGTGAGGTTACACCAATATCACTCCTCAAGGACCACCCCCAGCATATATATTTGACATCAGAGAGGTGGTCCTTCAGTTGTTTACTGACATTTGATGAGTGCTTTATTATAACTATTTTAAGCCAACAATCCATTTTGGGCCTGTGCATGCTGAAGCATCCTGTTGAGTTTGGGGTCAGGCTGCCTGGGTTGAGACCTATCTAAAGATTGGCTAGTGAAGGTCCTAAGGCTTCATTTATAAAGCTTGCATACACATAAAAGTGGACTCGAAACGTGTGTATGCAACCTCCCATACAAACGTCATGATTTACTAAAGAATCTTGACAGGGGAACAAACATATTTACAGTAACTCTGACCCATACATACACAACATTTTAGAGAAACTGGGAAATGACGACACCCTCGATCAAGAAGGAAAAGGCAGTCAAACCAGCTAAATGACAAATCGCAAGAATAATTCAATTCACCAAGCTGTTATTATAATGTGCATTGATGTGACAAACATGACACCTCAAATATTAGAGCTATGATGTACAAACTGTATTTTAGTTCCCTTAAAGAGAGCCAATGATACGTATTGGCACTGAAGAAATTCTACTTTGTCATCACTTTATATCTGCTAGTTGATGTCACTTCTCAGGGAACTGGCCGACAGCTCAACAGTATCTCAGCCAAGCTGACCCTGACCCTAAAACGTACACTGATTTGTTATTTTTCACTTACTTGTTTTAGATGACGTCTTAGGTGGTAGCTGACCTTCCACAGTTCTAGGAGATGATATTCCTTCAGTCATCTTTGTGTCAGACTCTAATGATTCATATTTTACATTGATAGAAGACTCCGGAGATGAAGAGTGTCTTCTATGAGAACAGACTAATCCGGTCACTGCTCCATCTTGATCTCCATAATGAAGGTCATCTTTCTTGTCACTCTCAGTACTCATACAGTTGTGAATCTCAGTGCTGACACACTCCTCTTTAATACTCACTGACCCCAGTTCACTGTCCTCTTGCTTGATGTCCAGACTCTCCTGTTTGGGGTGGACACTCTCCCACTCACAGTCCTCCTCCTTAACATTTATGGTCCTCTCCTCCATGATATTCAGGTCAGCCTCACGTCTCCACTTTCACATATTATAATCCATTTAAACGTTACAGTAAATGGCAGATTATTCTCTGTCTGTGGAAAAAAACAGGAATCAATTCCATTAAAACGCCATCATTCAGATCTAAAGACATTTGATTTTTATAATATCCTGTTAGTTAAAGCTGATGTCAAGGCAGACATTTCATAGCAATCAGACAGTAACTCATCACTTTAGCTGTAAAATGAGTTTAGGAATGAAAGGAGGGCCCAACAGGCTAGAAGAATAAGACAACCATCTTGCACAGTTGTGAGTTAACAGTATTCACTACTTTGATTGAACATTCAATACTGTTAGGATCACAGAATTTTGTTAATAGTTTATGTGAAGGAAGGTTTATACAAGTTGGGCCTGAGGATTATGTTAAAAAACAGGGGAATATGAAGGAGGAACTTAAAATCGCTGGTCAACTTGTCTAATGTGAAACTGCCCCAAGCTTACAAAATCCAAAACCAGTATTTAAGTCACAGCCTTCATTTACAGAATCTTAGCGAGATGGAGGCAGTTGGCGGTGTGTCACTGTAAAGATGGCCGCCTAATGTGAGACACCCAATGTCTG
Source organism: Erpetoichthys calabaricus (assembly GCF_900747795.2). NCBI lineage: Eukaryota > Metazoa > Chordata > Cladistia > Polypteriformes > Polypteridae > Erpetoichthys > Erpetoichthys calabaricus. The sequence continues at coordinate 1,756,514 of NW_026261593.1, read as the reverse complement.
ACTTCAACTAGCCTGCGATTCGCTAAGATAAATTTAAACAGGTTTGATTTTGTTTTTAGTCTTAGGGGCAGACTGTGTGTGCAGGAGAGCAGACAACCAGTGAATGTTTACCTGAAGTAGAAGGCACAGAGTTAAGTGAAGAGGAATAAGAAACTGCAGGTTTTGAACCTACCAAAAATAAGAGATGCTCCTCTTTCTGTTTCGTGTATCAGATAGCAAAACAAAAGGGGAAAAAATAAACTAAAGGGCGAAGATTGCTGCTGAAGAGCGACAGCTGATAACCCTTTGTACACCCTGGGCTTCATCAGCAGCAAAATATTGGCTGTTAGAAACAGGGCTGACCACGACTCTGCTAAATGGTTGGCACACAACAATTGCTTAAATTAACGTGGTCAGGTGATGAGATCAGCGACTGTGGTTAGGAAATCTGACATGCTCCAGGACAAAAATGTTCTTCAAAACAACTGTCATTTTCAACAACTTTGAAACAAGTTTCAAGTTTATCAGCTTCATCTTGTTTAAGTACACTCTGCACACATCACAAATATTTTAGTAATTAACACATTAATAAACTCCTATTAAACAGCAGCACCACCCAGTGTTGTGAGATTGGCATGGTGGAGGCCTTGTGTGCCTCAGTCTTTCTTAAAGCTCCACCCTGACGGACCAGTGTGCTATGGGTAAACCTAAAAGGGGGGGGGGGGGGGGGGGGCGCAGAGTAAAAGCGGCTCATTATTGAAATTCAAGAATATTCTGATTATATGAAAGTGGGTCTTGGCCAGAAGAAGGATGCCAGTCCTGATAGTGGTGTTCACCTAAGAGTGGCACATGGGGTGCCCCACACAGCCTGGTTGGCTCAGAATGATAAAGTCACATGTATAAGTAGCCATATGGACCTTAACCTCACCACCGTGGTCCAGCGCAAAACAAATACAAAGAGAAGTTATTGGGGTATAGGAAGGAAACCAGAGTTCCTGTACAGGGCAGGAACCAGCTATAGACCTCCATAGGGTACACTCACATTCAAGTCCATAACTACACCAAGATAAGTTAGATTTCCCAGGCCACTAAACCAGAGCATCTTTAGAGAAGTGTAGAAAATAAGAATAAAAGAGCAGACATGGAAACTGCATAGAGACTTAAAAAACAGGCTGAGATTCAAGTTCATTCTGACAGAACTGTAAGGCAGTAACACAAACCTCAAATCTCTATTAACTTCTCTAATACTCACTAACAGACATTACTGGTTTGGCTTTAGCACTGAAACATGTGAGTTTGTCATATTATATACAAGTTAAATGGGAAAAAAGACACACATTTAAGTATCTATTCAAGCAATGCATGTAAATATCGGCATTGGGTCAAGCAGGTTTGAAGCCGTGTGTGTAAATACAGATACTGTTGTTCACAGCTCGTATTCTCTAAGACTCTTCTCCACGGTCATGGACTCCAGTTTGTTTTTCATTTTTACTAATCTGACTCCTCACTATTCTTTTAATGGCCGGCCGCTCACCACCTCCGTGACTGTCATTGAACTGGACACCGCGGAGGAACAGCATCCACCTGCAGAGCCACAGCACCATACGTCACCGCAGTTTTAGACCCGGAAGTGGCATCACCTTCATTTCAGGACTGACTTCGTAAAATTACTTTTGGAAGGTTTCGGCAGGTCTTGGCAAAGCCTGGAAAGTAACGTCGGGTCAAAGACCCGTTTAGAAACCAAATAATACGAATCATTGTGAAGTTCAGAGGGTTTCTGCCATCACGTCATGTCATACATCAAACTAAACAATACAGATCGTTTCTGTGAAATACACTATTAACATTTACGTTGTGTTCGGATCTGTGGGAACCATTTAACATGTCGAAAAAATTAAAATCATCAAGATCTGTGTTAACTGAAAATAGTTTATCGTTTACATTCATGAAACAAACTATACAATATAATTATAATGTTCACACCACGTTAGAGTTTAGTGAAACGTTAATAATAAAAGTGATTACGTTTTTTAAAATGTACTATGCATGTGTGCAATATTGTTCTAAACCAATTTAGAATAAACATTTAAGCCAATCTAATATTTTTAAACATGTATGTGAAGAAAACGGCAATACATATTCTACACTACATTATGCAATATATTAATTGTGTTATATAGAACTGCTCTAGTTTTTGTCACTTATTATTATAAACAATGGGCCATCAAAAGAAAAAAATAAAAATACTAATAAGAGCACAATTTATTTTTACAGCACCCTACCCAAAATTCAAAAAGAACAACAGGACCTATATAACATTGGCTACAAATAATATCTTTACTAAATAAAGATAAACACAGGATATACAAAACATTCAAATAGAATAAAAGACAATAATGCAGACCAAGGTTATTATAGTTAACGAAAACTAAAATCAAAACTGAAACTATTATTTAAAAAACATTTTCGTAAACTGAAATAAAATAATTAACAAAACCGAAATGAAAAACTAAAACTAAACGAAAACTATTAAAGTAGCTGGAAAGACTAACTGAAATAAAGTAATAATTTACTAAAATATTTTTAGTTTTCGTTTTTGAATGAATATTCTTGCCATTAGTCTTTAACCATTGTATGTTTTAACTCTAAAACAGAAATTCATCCAACACAAACTGCCCGCACATATTCATCCAGTGAATGGCGGTTGGTGACTGAGGGCGGGTGTTCACACAGCATTTGCGGTGACAGAGCGAGCTGAACGCGGGTGCATAAAGTGTGTGAAATAAAAAGCTATTTACATGCCGCCTTTCTTTGTGCTTGTTGTACATCAAGATGTAATTCAAATGGCTGAAATCAGAATGTGCTGGTCAACAAAACGTTTACTATATGGACAGAAAAATCACGAGTGAGTAACGTTTCAGTTTATTTCTCAGGTGACTGCTTTTTGTTGACAGCAATTCACCTGTCACTTCGCAAAGAGGAAATCATTTTTACTTTCTTATATACGAAGTATAGAGAAAGTACAGTAATCATGAAAATATTCGACCTCGATATTTTAATGAATCTTGACGTCATAGACCTCCCAGAGTCCAAAAATACTATTTTTTGGAATTGTGTGTGTGTGTGTATAGATGGATGAAATTCGGCATGTGGTTGTTACACCACAATTGTGGGTCTGTATTAACTTTTGGGCCAAATCCATCACCCAGATGGGGTCATGCTTTACCTGAACCTAATTGTTCTATATATTATTAATTTGATTTGTTGTTGAAGGTTCCTTAATGTACATAATATAAAAATATAATCATTGTCTTGCGGTTTAATCCTCAAATATCCATCCCCACATCTGAGTATACAAGAAAGTCGAGGGGAGGCCACTCCCGGTTGTTGAAAATAAAACGGCACTGATCGAGACACTGACTAAGTCATCATATAAGATCAGCATATTGTTACTGACCAATCACTTTTGCTTTAAAAACATCATTTAACAATGAAGTGATACAAACAAAGGTAGGTAGGCAAAGAGAGTCTGCCAAGTGATGAAAAACTAAACATACTAATGGGTTTTTCTATTTATTCTAAATTTATTAATTTATCTTTTTAGTTCATATTCACAACTCAAAATACCTGATATTGTGAAAGTAATCCATTAGCAGAATTATATTTTTAAATATTTGTCTCCCTTTTTTCAATTTTTTTTTCTCTCTCTCAAAACAGATAGTTGAAATATCATATTCTTTTTGTTCTTAATATCAGCCTTATCATACATATTGCATACTAGGGATTTTTCCTGCCTTACATCCAAACCTGCTTGGGTAGGCTCCAAGTTTCCTGTAATCCTACTCTGGATAAACAGGTTTAGATAATATATATACTGTTCTTAATCTTAGATGCTTTCTCTGTTGTTTTATGCCTGTCTGTACTCCTATTACCTGATCTTGCTGTGCTCATTATGGGTTTACTGTCCTTTATGTTGGGCTATTCAAGTCTCACTGCCCCTAACCTTGACACTACATACTTGTTTTTCTTTGTTTCCCTCACTACAGCTAGGTGGGGTCTACACACTGATTAAAGCCTAACAGCCCTGTTCTTCCCCCCGTGATTTTCATGAGAAAATATTTTAAAAACTATAAAATTGTGTAAAATTATTCATATTCAGTGTCTAGTTTTGATTATGCTTGTTTTTATCAGACAAAAACAAAACCAGATAATAAACCATGTACAGTGGTGTGAAAAACTATTTGCCCCCTTCCTGATTTCTTATTCTTTTGCATGTTTGTCACACAAAATGTTTCTGATCATCAAACACATTTAACCATTAGTCAAATATAACACAAGTAAACACAAAATGCAGTTTTTAAATGATGGTGTTTATTATTTAGGGAGAAAACAAATCCAAACCTACATGGCCCAGTGTGAAAAAGTAATTGCCCCGTTGTTAAAAAATAACCTAACTGTGGTGTATCACACCTGAGTTCAATTTCCGTAGCCACCCCCAGGCCTGATTACTGCCACACCTGTTTCAATCAAGAAATCACTTAAATAGGAGCTGCCTGACACAGAGAAGTAGACCAAAAGCACCTCAAAAGCTAGACATCATGCCAAGATACAAAGAAATTCAGGAACAAATGAGAACAGAAGTAATTGAGATCTATCAGTCTGGTAAAGGTTATAAAGCCATTTCTAAAGCTTTGGGACTCCAGTGAACCACAGTGAGAGCCATTATCCACAAATGGCAAAAACATGGAACAGTGGTGAACCTTCCCAGGAGTGGCCGGCCGACCAAAATTACCCCAAGAGCGCAGAGACGACTCATCCGAGAGTCACAAAAGACCCCAGGACAACGTCTAAAGAACTGCAGGCCTCACTTGCCTCAATTAAGGTCAGTGTTCACGACTCCACCATAAGAAAGAGACTGGGCAAAAACGGCCTGCATGGCAGATTTCCAAGATGCAAACCACTGTTAAGCAAAAAGAACATTAGGGCTCGTCTCAATTTTGCTAAGAAACATCTCAATGATTGCCAAGACTTTTGGGAAAATACCTTGTGGACTGATGAGTCAAAAGTTGAACTTTTTGGAAGGCAAATGTCCCGTTACATCTGGCGTAAAAGGAACACAGCATTTCAGAAAAAGAACATCATACCAACAGTAAAATATGGTGGTGGTAGTGTGATGGTCTGGGGTTGTTTTGCTGCTTCAGGACCTGGAAGGCTTGCTGTGGTAGATGGAACCATGAATTCTACTGTCTACCAAAAAATCCTGAAGGAGAATGTCCGGCCATCTGTTCGTCAACTCAAGCTGAAGCGATCTTGGGTGCTGCAACAGGACAATGACCCAAAACACACCAGCAAATCCACCTCTGAATGGCTGAAGAAAAACGAAATGAAGACTTTGGAGTGGCCTAGTCAAAGTCCTGACCTGAATCCAATTGAGATGCTATGGCATGACCTTAAAAAGGCGGTTCATGCTAGAAAACCCTCAAATAAAGCTGAATTACAACAATTTTGCAAAGATGAGTGGGCCAAAATTCCTCCAGAGCGCTGTAAAAGACTCATTGTACGTTATCGCAAACGCTTGATTGCAGTTATTGCTGCTAAGGGTGGCCCAACCAGTTATTAGGTTCAGGGGGCAATTACTTTTTCACACAGGGCCATGTAGGTTTGGATTTTTTTTTCTCCCTAAATAATAAAAACGACCATTTACAAACTGCATTTTTGTGTTTACTTGTGTTATATTTGACTAATGGTTAAATGTGTTTGATGATCAGAAACATTTTGTGTGACAAACATGCAAAAGAATAAGAAATCAGGAAGGGGGCAAATAGTTTTTCACACCACTGTAGTATAGTAAGCTTCCACTAACATTAAACTCGTATCCAAAGCTGTTAAGTGTACAGTTCTGTCTGATTGTGACACAAAACTAAACTCCGTAGGAGCTCAATGCCATAATTACTAAAACTAAAACTGAAACTAATAGATACAAAAATAAAATAGAAATGTCTTTGTGAAATAAAAACTAAACTAAAACTAAAAATACACGATGAAGGAAAACTAAAACGAATTTCCAAGTAAGGTCAGAAAAAATATAGAAATAAAAACTAATATAAAAAGGCAAAACTATAATAACCTTGATGCAGACTAAAATACAACATATCTCTCTATATATAAAAGAAAATCCTGGAATGGAAAGCAAATGCAAGGCTACAATACGTGATAATCTCGAAAGACATTTTAAAGACCCGCGAGACCAAGGAGACTTGCCACGGTGCGTCTCGCGGGGACCGTAAACATGAGACTTGGTGCCAAGAGATTGTCCCAGGGCTGTAGCAAAAAGGACAGCAACTGTACAGGCTTTAAAAAGATCGAAGGGCAGCGCGACAGCGAACAAAACGCCAGCCCGCCCGCCCACCCACCCGCCGAACGCGAGCAGCGTTATACATCCTGCAAGAAAGAATTCAAACACGCCCAGGGCCAGAAATAAAAGACAGGTATTGCCTTTACAACATCACACAAGACCAGTGAGCCATCATTTAAAACAAGTCTACAGACCTCTAATCTAGCAGTTGTTGGATTGCTTTTGGCAGGCAAGCATCATGTGCTCGGAGCTCTTAAAACAACGACATGCGACAGGCAGAAGATGCAGCTAGCAAGCAGCAAAAAGACAGCAAATGATCCAAAGGCATATCCTTAGCGTACATTCAGCCGCAACACCGTTCACAACACGAGCAGTATTATACGTCTGGGAAGAAAGAGATATAAACACGCGCAGGGCAGGAAATAAAGAAACAAGTATTGTTTTTACAAAAGTTTTTAAAGTAAAAGTGAAAATAATGCATATGTAACAATTCACAAGAAAATAATAATCTCTTTACATTGTAGATTGCCTGCCTAAAGTAAAGTCATCCCTGATGAATGGGGACGTGGGAATGAGGGGTCCTTTCATCGGATTAGCACTATTTCAGTTGTGGAATGGCAAAATGGGGGAGGCAGCTTGATGAATGAGGTCTCCGGGACTTAAAACAAATCCAAATCTTATGATGTGATATCATCTAATGTGAAATTCTACTCCGTACTTCTAGAATTTTTATTTTTATACTGTATTGAGGATTTATTCTGTTCTATGTATTGTACTGTATTGTATTGACCCCCTTCTTTTTGACACCCACTGCACGCCCAACGTACCTGGAAAGGGGTTATAAATTAAATGTCGACATATAAGCGAAGAAGAAAGCAGCGCAGAGAAAAGAGAGTCAATGCGTTGGACAGAAAAAAGAGCAAAAAAGAATAATCGAGGTGCAAATTCAGAAAATAAGGAAAGTAATTATCAGCCCAGATCAAGTGGAATTGAAAAAAAGCATGTCCAATCCAGCTCAGAATTAAAAGACAATGAGTAAAAGACAAAGTAGAACTTCATAAAGACGTTTAAAAACGTTGGCGCTAAACACATACAGAGCAGGTTAGAGACTATGAAACCAGTGAAATTAGAAAGGTTAAAAAAAAAAAACAAAAAAAAAAACACGTTGGCAGGATATGAAAGGAGGAAAATTAGAAAATATAAAAAAGTAAAGATCGCAGTAGCGCAAACAAACAAACTGCCTCATTTAACTATGCACCAGTCTAACTTTGGTTTTGCACAATAATTACTACACTATTGCACCTTAACACTTAATTGTACTTTATTCACATAATTTTACTTATTTATTATGTTCTACTATACTGTTATCTTTCAATCTATGACTTTTTGTTAATCTAACTGATATTCTTCTAACTTTGCACAGTTTTTGATAAGCGGATCAGGATGCATTTCACTGCGTGTTGTCCTGTATAACTATGCATGTGACAAATAAAGAATCTTGAGAATTTCAAAAACGGAGTTTACCGCACATGCATTTATTGGTGACTTTGTTAATGTATATATATTTATCTGTCTGCTTATTTAAAAACCTAAATTTAACCCAGGAGTCAAAAACGTTCTGTCTAGCCCTTGTACAAAAACCTAGACAAAAGCTGGGGTATCACCTTGGTAAACCCATGTACTTTTGGAACTGTGAGAGGAAAATAACACGACTTTACAGACAGGAGTCCAATGCAGAACTCTACTTACTGTTTTACTTTGTAAAAAAAAATATTAACTGCTGATGATGTTGATCGTTTTGTCTGTGCTGAAATTCCAAACAGAGAAACCTGTTCTGACCTCATTAAAAAGATTCAGCATATTGGGACTCACAAGATTACAAATATTGTTTTCACAGAAGTTCTGAAATAAAAGTGAAACTAATGAAATAGCAACAATTCAAAGAAAAAAAATATCTTAAAAGTGTGTTTCCGGAAAACCAAACACGGGGGTTGGCGAGCGAAGCCCCCTAGTAATACTACAAAAAATCTTGAACAAATAACATAAGTTGTGATAAAAATTCAAACCCTGAGTACCTGGACAGAGAGAGGGGGGGAAACTGAAAGAAGGGGCAGAATGTCAGGTCTGTTTAATGTCCTCCTAAACAAATGAGTTAAAACAGATGAATGGAGTCAGCTGATGTCATTAATTTGGGAGGTCATTCCACAGTCAGGGCGCTATATACAGCTGAAGGCCCTGCTGTCACCCACAGAGTGCAGGTTAGTGGGGGGCACCGAATGAGAGGACCTTAGTGGCAGGTCAATAACAGAATTTGATATTCAGTCCTGTAAGTCACAGGGAGCAGTGAAGGTGCAGCAGGATGGCTGTGATGTTCTCGCTGTTGGAGGTTAATGTCACGACTCTTGCAGTTGAGTTTTGAATCAGCTGGAGCTGTGATATAAGATTATATTATTAAAAAATTAAGATAATTTAATTATTATATTATAAATTAAGGCATGAGGGTTGCCTTGGACATGACATAAGCTACATAGGGTCTGACAGTGGGTCCAAGGATTTGATTCCGATACCTAATGGCAGTTAAGGTGTCGTCGTCTAGCCTGTAATGGTCTGTGTGTCCCTCCATGGATATGCCTCCACAGGCCATCACTGACCCACCACCAAACCGGTCATACTGAATGATATTACAGGCAGCATAACATTCTACATGGCTTCTCCAGACCATTTCACGTCTGTCACGTGTGCTTAGGGTGAACCTGCCCTCATCTGTGAAAAGCACAGGGTGCCCACCAGTGGTGGACCTGCCAATTCTGGTATTCTATGTCAAATGCCAATCAAGCTCCACAGGGCCCACTAAAGGATGTCTGGCCCTTAGGCCACCCTCATGTAGTCTGTTTCTTTTTGTCAGAGGTCAGAGACATTCACACCAGTGGCCTGCCTGCTGGAGGTCATTTTGTATGTTCTGCCAGTGCTCATCCAGTTCCTCCAGACCTGCTGATGGGTTAAGGACCTTCTCTGGCCTCCTGGAGTAACTGCCTGTCTCTTGGAATCTCCTCAATGCCCTTCAGACTGTGCTGGGAGACGCAACAAACCTTCTGGCAATGGCACATATTGATGTTCTATCCTGGAGAAATTGGACTACCCATGTAACCTCTGTAGGGTCCAGGTATCGCCTCAGTAGTGGCACTGACCGTAGCCAAATGCAAAATGAGTGACAAAACAGATGAGGAAGGAAAAATGTCAGTGGGCTCCCTCCACCTGTTAAACCATTCATTCCTGTTTTGGGGGTCGTCTCATTGCTGCCCCTCTAGTGCACCAAAGCAGCTGAAACTGATGAACAAGCCCCTCTGCTACTTCACTGACCAGATCAATAGCCCTCAAGTGTCATTGACTTGATGCTATACTCTCATTACAAAGTGTTCCTTTAATTTTTTGAGCAGTATATTTTAATGTAATATTGTGGTTTTAGAAGTCACTACACAAATTACTGAAATACACTCAATGATAGTTTTGGATATCCCCTCACACTTCACAAATGCAGTAGTTTACAAACATCGTATTTTAATTTTTCTTTGAGAAGCATGAAAAATAATTCAGTTGAATATCAACTTATGATTACATTTTTGCTACATATGTATTATTGAGGGACTTTTTTTTTAAATCGGATGGTCACTTTATTTTAACAAGCAATGTATAAAAAATAAAAAATATACTGTTTACTCTTTACCCTCAGATCACATTCTATTGTTTATCAAGCAGAACTGAATATTTTCATTTTCTACATAATACTGTAATAAGTGTACAGTTCACACAGTGAGACACACAAACACACTCACTATACACACACACTACTGGTGCCATCATTGGTTCCCCTGTGGATTGGACTGTTGAATCGACACAATGGCAGTACATGCTGGGGTCTTTGGCACATGTCGTCCTGGTAGCATGTGAGGTGTCACCAGTGGTTTACTCTGCTCCTTCTCCTTCTCCCTGTTCCAGTCTCAGTTCAAGGTTGTTGAGATGACAAAAGTATTTTTTTCCGAGATGTTCAATATGTTGAAAAAATTGCGTGTGGCCAGCATCCAGCGTAATGTTTTGTCTAAATTCTCCACTCTTCTTTTTGTAGCATTATAGTCCATTATCATTTCTGGCCATGGCATCTCCTATCCCAGTGCAGATCACATTGTGCACCAAGGGTGTGTCATTTGTTTAGACAAACGTGAAGGTCTTCACTGGCCTGTTCTGTGTGGCCAGGAGTTGAGATGAGAGCTCTGGCTTATTTTTCCTTATTGTGCTGAGCATTGTTACCTTCCTCTTGAGGAGCTGCTGTCCCAGTTTGTGTAAAAGTTAATGCATATGGCGTTGTGGCCATGCAGCTTATGTCATGTCCAGGGTAACCCTCATGTCTTAATTTAACATAGCAGTTCCTCCATCTGACTTCCCTTTGTTAATGAAATGACATCCTCTGCCTCTCTGTGCTTCCCCTTGAGCAAGTTATTCGTAGCTTTGGTCTGGGTGATCATTTTTATGCAGATGATGCTTAGATCTATTTCAGTGTTAAAAGTGACACTTCATCACAGCCTTCTCAGCTCACAACTTGCCTCAGTGAAATTAAAGTAAACTTAAAACATGAACAGAGCAAAACTCTTTAAAATGAAATTACAAAACAACTGAACTTCTCCAAAGTGGCACTAAAGTGTAACTTAAGAAAACAAGCAACGCTTCAGCCATTCTTGGTGATGATCTCCTCAGACCTTCTTTTACTGCAAAGAATCTCGGTGTCACTTTGATTCCTCCTTTTCTTATTTCACCATATAAGCCACATAAAGAAAGTTCCACCTGTGTCACATTTCTTATGTTTGCTCCTTCCTCTTCATTTCTAATGCTGAGAAGCTTGTCCCTGTTTTATCACATCCTGCATTGATTATTGTAAGTCACTACTACTTCACTGCTCGCTGTGTCTTACAGGACTGAATATCAAATTCTGTTATTGACCTGCCACTAAGGTCCTCTCATTCTGTGCCCCCCACTAACCTGCACTCTGTGGGTGACAGCAGGGCCTTCAGCTGTATATAGCGCCCTGACTGTGGAATAACCTCCCAAAATTACTGACATCAGCTGACTCCATTCATTTGTTTAGGAGGACATTAAACAGACCTGACATTCTGCCCCTTCTTTCAGTTTACCCCCTCTGTCTGATCAGCTACTCAGGGTTTGAATTGTTATCACAATTTATGCTATTTGTTCAAGATTTGTTTGTAGTATTATAAGTTGTATTTTAGTCTGCATTATTGTCTTTTATTCTGTTTGAATGTTTTGTATATCCTGTATTTATCTTTATTTAGTGAAGATATTATTTGTAGCCAATGTTATATCGGTCCTGTTGTTCTTTGTAAATTTTGGGCAGGGTGCTGTATAAATAAATTGTGTTCTAATTGGTATTTTTCTTTTTTTTCTTTTGATGGCCCATTTTTTATAATAATATTAAGTGACAAAAACTAGAGCAGTTCTATATAAGGCAATTAATATATTGCATAATTCAGTGTAGAATATGTATTGCCATTTTCTTCACATACATGTTTAAAAATATTACATTTGCTTAAATATTTATTCTAAATTGATTTAGAACAATATTGCACACATGCATAGTACATTTAAAAAAAGTAATCACTTTTATTATTAACGTTTTACTAAACTCTAATGTGATGTAAACATTGCAATTATATTGTATACTTCGTTTCATGAATGTAAACGAAAAGCTATTTTCAATTAACAGAGATCTTGATGATTTTAGTTTTGTCGACATGTTAAATGGTTCCCACAGACCCGCACACAACGTAAATGTTAATAGTGTATTTCACAGAAACGATCCGTATTGTTTAGTTTGATGTGTGACACGAGGTGATGGCGGAAACCCTCTGAACTTCACAATGATGCGTATTATTTGGTTTCTAAACGGGTCTTTGACCCGACGTTACTTTCCGGGCTTTGCCGAGACCTGCCGAAACCTTCTAAAAGTAATTTTACGAAGTCAGTCCTGAAACGACGGAGACGTCACTTTTGGGTCTACAACTGCGGTGAAGTATGGTGCTGTGGCTCTGCAGGTGGATAGTATTGGCCGCGGAGGGACAAAAGGCAAAAATCAAAGCGCCGTAGGCCTACTCCCCGGTGTCTGCGATTCGAGAAGGAATCGACAAAAGGAACACACGGAAAGGAATGAATAGGCGCCAGCGGTGTGACTGGGTAGTACGATTTAAAATTTGGGAGTAAGCCACGTTACGTGAACCGCAGATACCAATGAACAGAAACAGCACGCGGGTGACCACAGGAGGATTCATTCAAGCAAAGTTCGTCTTGGGGCTAACGAAAACGAACGCGGCGATTCCACACATCCACAAAATGCATTCCCAAAATACAGAGCACTTACTGCCTGCCTCTTGACGATGGGATTGTTTCTGAACTCGTTCACTCAGCAACAGTCTTGCGTCCGTAGTGTTTCACAAAGCGAGACAGTAGCAGCGTGGCTACAGTAGCTGTCGCGTTGGATGACGTCATCCGACCATAGACATAGAATTACTAGATGCCGCCTGACCAACAGATTCGTACGTCAACGTCGCCGCCATATTGCGAGTGGCACAGTGAAGTAATGGATAAAGATGCCTCACGCATGTGCTGCTTGGGATTGTACAAACCGCTGGCTGTACGCTCCAAACCAGATCCCGGGGGATTACATTTCATAGGTAAGGCTGAGCAATTGTTTTGGTTATATTTGGCCATTAGAAAATCTCATTTTATAATCTTAACTTTGGCTACACCAGGCTAAGCTAGCAAAGCTATGCATTTATGTGCTCAAGTGAGCCTCCAAACAACGTTTTGGCTAAACGTATTTAGTCACTAACTATGCAGATTGTTGATAGCTGTTAACATTTCTCAAACTTTGAAAGTTTCCCAAAGAAAATCACATCAGGAAGCAGTGGGAGGTAGCCCTTAGACGGGATTTTGAGAAAGCTGTCCTGTAATGTGTGCCCTGCTAGTTTGGTAACAGATGCTGTACCAGCATCATATGATCACAGTTACCACTTGCTCACATTAAAAAACAAAGGAGGTTTGATGATTCCTTCTGAGGGTACAGTCAAGGTGGTCAAAGTAGCTGAGCGTGTTATCAGACAGCCAACATTAGGGCAAGATGTCAGTGTATCTTTGATCAATCAGTTTGTTCAGGCTGAGATTGGTTCAGATGATGTGTTTTTTCCGAAGGAGCACATTGAGGAAACACAGTTTAAAATTGACAGCCATCATTTTATGCTCATGTTATTAGTTGTGTCTGTCTTACACAAACTAAGGCTGCACCATATTGCCAGACTGAATACTCTCAAATTAGAGTGGCAACACACGGAAAAAGCTGTGTAAGACATTTCTGTTTCAAGGATTTTAGATCCTATAATGTATATATTTAAGTAACCACATTGTGTGTGTGTGTGCGTAAGAGAGAGAGGCAGATTGAGAGAGGAATGAGTGAAATGTTTTCAGAAATTATTAAGCCAATTTGTATACAATAAAATTGTTTATTTTTGTCATTGAATGTATCATTTCACTGTTAAAAGAAAGACCAGACTGCCAGTTACAGTCTTACTATTTTGACTTTAAGACGTTGGTCAAGTTTTTGTCTCAATAATTAATAATAATACCAACAACAATACATTTTAATTTAATAGGCGCCTTTCTTAGCACTCAAGGTCACCTTACAATAAAAATAAACCCATCCATCCATCGTCTCCCGCTTATCCAAGGTCGGGTTGCAGGGGCAGCAGCTTGAGCAGAGATGCCCAGACTTCCCTCTCCCCGGCCACTTCTTCTAGCTCTTCCGGGAGAATCCCAAGGCGTTCCCAGGCCAGTCGAGAGACATAGTCCCTCCAGCGTGTCCTGGGTCTTCCCCGGGGCCTCCTCCCGGTTAGACGTGCCCGGAACACCTAACCAGGGAGGCGTCCAGGAGGCATCCTGATCAGATGCCTGAGCCACCTTATCTGACTCCTCTCGATGCGGAGGAGCAGCGGCTCTACTCTGAGCCCCTCCCGAATGACTGAGCTTCTCACCCTATCTTTAAGGGAAAGCCCAGACACCCTGCGGAGGAAACTCATTTCAGCCGCTTGTATTCGCGATCTCGTTCTTTCGGTCACTACCCATAGTTCATGACCATAGGTGAGGGTAGGAACATAGATCGACTGGTAAATTGAGAGCTTCGCCTTGCGGCTCAGCTCCTTTTTCACCAAGACAGACCGATGCAGAGCTCGCATTACTGCGGATGCCGCACCGATCCGCCTGTCGATCTCACGCTCCATTCTTCCCTCACTCGTGAACAAGACCCCGAGATACTTGAACTCCTCCACTTGGGGCAGGATCTCGTTACCAACCCTAAGAGGGCACTCCACCCTTTTCCGGCTGAGGACCATGGTCTCGGATTTGGAGGTGCTGATTCTCATCCCAGCCGCTTCACACTCGGCTGCGAACCGATCCAGAGAGAGCTGAAGATCACGGCCTGATGAAGCAAACAGGACAACATCATCTGCAAAAAGCAGTGACCCAATCCTGAGCCCATCAAACCGGAACCCCTCAACGCCCTGGTTGCGCCTAGAAATTCTGTCCATTAAAGTTATGAACAGAATCGGTGACAAAGGGCAGCCCTGGCGGAGTCCAACTCTCACTGGAAACGGGTTCGACTTACTGCCGGCAATGCGGACCAAGCTCTGGCACCGATCGTACAGGGACCGAACAGCCCTTATCAGGGGGGCCGGTACCCCATACTCTCGGAGTACCCCCCACAGGATTCCCCGAGGGACACGGTCGAATGCCTTTTCCAAGTCCACAAAACACATGTAGACTGGTTGGGCAAACTCCCATGCACCCTCCAGGACCCTGCTAAGGGTATAGAGCTGGTCCACTGTTCCGCGACCAGGACGGAAAACCACACTGTTCCTCCTGAATCCGAGGCTCGACTATCCGACGGACCCTCCTCTCCAGGACCCCTGAATAGACTTTTCCAGGGAGGCTGAGGAGTGTGATCCCTCTGTAGTTGCAACACACCCTCCGATCCCCCTTCTTAAAGAGGGGACCACCACCCCGGTCTGCCAATCCAGAGGCACTGTCCCTGATGTCCATGCGATGTTGCACAGGCGTGTCAACCAAGACAGTCCTACAACATCCAGAGCCTTGAGGAACTCCGGGCGTATCTCATCCAACCCCGGGGCCGTGCCACCAAGGAGTTTTTTGACCACCTCTGTGACCTCAGTCCCAGAGATGGGGGAGCCCACCTCTGAGTCCCCAGGCTCTGCTTCCTCATCGGAAGACATGTTAATGGGATTGAGGAGGTCTTCGAAGTACTCCCCCTACTGACCCACAACGTCTCGAGTCGAGGTCAGCAGCGCACCATCACCACCATATACAGTGTTGACACTGCACTGCTTCCCCTTCCTGAGATGCCGGATGGTGGACCAGAATCTCCTCGAAGCCGTCAGAAAGTCGTTCTCCATGGCCTCCCCAAACTCCTCCCACGCCCGAGTTTCTGCCTCAGCAACCACCAAAGCCGCATTCCGCTTGGCCTCCCGGTACCTATCAGCTGCCTCCAGGGTCCCACAGGACAAAAGGGTCCTGTAGGACTCCTTCTTCAGCTTGACGGCATCCTTCACCGCCGGTGTCCACCAACGGGTTCGGGGATTGCTGCCACGACAGGCACCGACCACCTTACGGCCACAGCTCCGGTCAGCTGCCTCAACAATAGAGGCACGGAACATGGCCCATTCGGACTCAATGTCCCCCACCTCCCTCGGGATGTGGTCGAAGTTCTGCCAGAGGTGGGAGTTGAAGCTACTTCTGACAGGGGGCTTTGCCAGACGTTCCCAGCAGACCCTCACAACACGTTTGGGCCTACCACGCCTGACCGGCATCCTCCCCCACCATCGAAGCCAACTCACCACCAGGTGGTGATCAGTGGACAGTTCCGCCCCTCTCTTCACCCGAGTGTCCAAGACGTGGCCACAAGTCTGACGACACGACCACAAAGTCGATCATCGAACTGAGGCCTAGGGTGTCCTGGTGCCAAGTGCACATATGAACACCCCTATGCTTGAACATGGTGTTCGTTATGGACAATCCGTGACGAGCACAGAAGTCCAATAACAAAACACCGCTCGGGTTCAGATCGGGGGGGCCATTCCTCCCAATCATGCCCTTCCAGGTCTCACTGTCATTGCCCACGTGAGCATTGAAGTCTCCCAGCAGAACGAGGGAGTCCCCAGAAGGTATGCCCTCTAGCACCCCCTCCAGGGACTCCAAAAAGGGTGGGTACTCCGAACTGCTGTTCGGTGCATACGCACAAACAACAGTTAGGACCCGTCCCCCCACCTGAAGGTGAAGGGAGGCTTCCCTCTCGTCTACTGGGGTAAACCCCAATGTACAGGCTCCAAGTCGGGGGGCAATAAGTATACCCACACCCGCTCGGCGCCTCTCACTGGGGGCAACTCCAGAGTGGTAGAGAGTCCAGCCCCTCTCAAGGAGATTGGTTCCAGAGTCCAAGCTGTGCGTCGAGGTGAGTCACCCTATATCTAGCCGGAACCTCTCAACCTCACGCACTAGCTCAGGCTCCTTCCCCTTCAGAGAGGTGACATTCCACGTCCCAAGAGCCAGCTTCTGTAGCCGAGGATCGGACCGCCAAGGTCCCCGCCTTCGGCCACCACCCAACTCACACTGCACCCGACCTCCTTGGCCCCTCCCATAGGTGGTGAGCCCATGGGAAGGGGGACCCACGTTGCCTCTTCGGGCTGTGCCCGGCCAAGCCCCATGGGTGCAGGCCCGGCCACCAGGCGCTCGCCATCGAGCCCCACCTCCAGGCCTGGCTCCAGAGTGGGGCCCCGGTGACCCGCGTTCGGGCAAGGGAAAACGTCGTCCAAAATTGTTTTTCATCATAGGAGGTTTTGTTTAACCGTTCTTTGTCTCATCCCTCACCTAGGACCAGTTTGCCTTGGGTGGCCCTACCAGGGGCATAAAGCCCTGGACAACAGAGCTCCTAGGATCATTGGGACACGCAAACCCCTCCACCACGATAAGGTGGCGGTTAAAGGAGGGGATGTATGCATATATTGTGTTCAATATTTAGGAAAACATAATGACGCCTTTCATGGGTCCAGCAACAAATCATTTACAGAGAATAATGGCAAAAAGTTTCGAATAAGGAAATATCGGAGTTGCGAAATTCAGCATGAAGCGATCAATCAAAAATAAAACCGAAATAAAGGAGCGCAACCAGAAACGTAACTATATTTTCGTTCTTTTGGACATTAACAGATATCAGTCATGAGGAACAGTTAACATTTATAATAAGAATTGAGGAATTTCCAAACGATGACATCACAATAAAAGAATATTTCCCTGATTTTCTATCAGTTATTAAACTACAGGATCTAACTGAAGGGCTCAGAGGCCATTTTGCCGATACGGGGTTATCTCTCCAAGACTGCAGGGGACAAGCTGAAGATAACGGCGCCAATGTGGTTGGGAAGCACCAAGGAGCGGGGCCGGCTCTACGCTGGGGCAAGAGGGGGCAATGCCCCCTTAAACAAACGTCCTGCCCCCTTAAATCAAACTTTTAGAAGTTGAGACAGAAAATAATAGATTACCCACAAACTGAATATGGACAATATTTACTACAGTAGCTGAAAAATCCACTGGAAAAGGCACAAATGAGATGATAGGTTTCACCTTTTGTTCGCTCTTTCCCTCCGTGCTCTGTTTGTGCGCATGCTCACACAGCACTCGGCAGAGATCCCCCACTCACCCTCCCCCCAGCTAAACATCCAATCACTGTTAGTATGCAAATGACCCGGTGTCAGGTTTCTCAGTAGGCAGGGCAGAGCAAAATGACCTGCGCAACAGCGGGAGGCTTTGAAGAAGCAGCAAATCTCTGTCGTCAAAATCATAGCGACTCGTGAGATAATTAACAACAACTAAAAATATACATCTATATTTGTACAGTCAATGGGGGGACTAGTCCATTGTTCTTCTCACAGTTTCAGTCTGGTAGAGAAGTGTTTCTTTCTCGATCCCACAAGCACCACTGTGAGCCTGTCTGCTGCATAGAGCCGACTGGAGGACCTGTGTCTGTCTGTCAGACCCCGACACAAAGCCCCGTCCCAGCTTTCAACTCTGCACTCCACAGTTTTCTCGTTTCATATACTGATGTAATCACAGCGATTTTAGTAAAGCTTATTCACTTTCCACCCCAGCTTCCAGCAGCAAACAAAGGGAAAGTTAGTGCTGTGAGATGCATCCTTTTTTCCAAGCTTTTAAAAAGTGATGCTGCTGCTGGTACATCAGAGACAGCAGCTAGCATGTCTACTCCTGTGGCATCAACAGGCACTGCTTCTCCTGTACCTCTGCCAACAATTGCTACCGCAAAGCAACCCGCTCAGCTACCCAGTGACTTAAATGGCAATACACCATCTCAGCCAATACTGGCTAGTTACCCCAAACGTGTATTTGGCAATCCAGACCGTGTCAGAGAGGCTGAGAGACAACTCACCTTTGGAATGCACATCCCTAATGCGGTCCTCGCCAGACTCTGTGCACGTGACACCCCAAGGTGATTTTAGTATGGAATGTTTATTTTTGGTATTTGATACATTTAATGTGTACTGTGAATAAAACCATGTACTCTTTGACTCTTTCAAACAGAGCCACAGCCTTCAACATCAGCCCTGGCCCCATCCTTGGAAGTAGCATGTCCCACAGACCATCTATGGCAACTTTTGCGTGTTTCCGAGGCTCAAAGAGTCCACAGTGCCACTGCAGATGCCACTGTGGAGGTAAAGAGATATCTAACAGATGCCTATCTTGGTAGACAAGATGATCCACTCCTGTATTGGAAAGAGAGAATAACTGTTTACCCCAATCTTTACCAGCTTGCCATCAAATATCTTTGTCTGCCAGCAACGTCTGCTCCCAGTGAACACATTTTTTCAAAGGCTGGGGAAGTCCTCTGCAAAAAAAAGGAGTCGCCTGAAGCCCAGCACAGCACAGCAAATCATTTTTCTAAATAAAAATGTCTAAAACCGCTGCAGCTCACCAACTTTATTGAAAGCTTCCCAGGTCAAAGTTCTTGAGCGTCCACATCCCTGTGATACTTGAAATGGTTGTGTTGACAGAAACTTGAATGTGTTTGGCTATTTGGCCACCTCGGACTTTGGAAGGAGCGCTGGGATTAACTGCAGTTCTAGTTCTACACTGTTGTCTGGATTTGTACGACTATTTCACTCCAGTTTTTATGGAGTTGTAAGTGTGTGTTTTTGGGGTTTTTTCCCTCTATAAAGGTGAGTTATTTTTAAGTAACATTTTGACATCTTGATGTATTAAGTATCAGAGTACAATGAACTGTTTTAACTTAACTGAACCCACTGCATGGAGTTTGCATGTTCTCCCCGTGTCTGCGTGGGTTTCCTCCGGGCGCTCCGGTTTCCTCCCACAGTCCAAAGACATGCAGGTTAAGTGGATTGGCGATTCTAAATTGGCCCTAGTGTGTGCTTGGTGTGTGGGTGTGTTTGTGTGTGTCCTGCGGTGGGTTGGCACCCTGCCCGGGATTGGTTCCTGCCTTGTGCCCTGTGTTGGCTGGGATTGGCTCCAGCAGACCCCCGTGACCCTGTGTTTGGATTCAGCGGGTTGGAAAATGGATGGATGGATGGATGGATTCATGGTATGAGGGTCACAATTGTTCACTTCAGAAACCTTGTCCATTTTTATTATATACAGCTTTATAGTCTACACTGATTTAGAGGAATTTCTTTTACTTATAAAATTTAACTTGTAAATTACTATAGTTACTGTTAATATTCAGAATTAAGGGCAAATTTGTTGCTTTCAATGTTTTCCAGGACTACCAAAAACTACAATGCATTTTGGATGAGTTTTGAGAAGTGATTTAGGTCCTAACAAATGTCTCAAGATCAGCACTCTGTCAAAAACCACTGGCGAGGCGGACACTTTGGAAATTTAAGAGGCAAGTGTTTCTGTAAATTTGTTGTTTTGTTTTTATTTTTGGCTGTATAACAAGTAAACCTGTACCACTTGGGGGGAAATGGCAGTGAGGTAGTATTAAATTTAAGATATAAATTACATTTTGTGTTTACAATCTGGTGGCTTGGACCAATGGTTCATTTTACAAAACCTTTTACCCACAGTATGGGACAAATACAGGTAATCCTGCCAGTATACAGTAGTTTGAAACACATGTTATGACAGCATTCATTTTAATGGCAGCCAGTGTGTAGCTTGATATTTTGCTGATTAACAGAATTGAAGTTGGGAGTGGGGTAGACCTGCTGTGGCCAGTTACTTTAGGCAGAGGTGACCGTCTCAAGCCAAGTCTTTCCATCTTGGAGATGAGGGTGCATTGTCCCCATGTCACAAGGCTCCTGATGGCATACTTTGAGAAGGTTGGTGCACTTGTTGTCAGTGCTGAGATTAGTAAACATGACTTTTCAATGCCACACTTTAAAGGCCTACTTTATTTGTCTTAAGTGATCCTGTAGTTTCTATTTAGCAGGTTTCTGCTACTCCTGCTGTCCTAGAAAAGACTCTGCTTGCCAGAATCCCGACAAGACTGATTGTGTTCTTGGTATGTACCCTACTGTTCATAACAGTACACTGGACATTTTATTAAACAATATTTTGTTTGAAAATATCGTATCATTAACATTTAAATCATGGTTGGTATAACAAATACCTGATACTTTACTTATGGGTCTCAATTGTTAAGCATGATGTTAATACAAAATGTCTGTTTCAGGTGGACTCACTAATGACTGCACAGACGATGCTGAGCCTTGAGAGCCAAGTGGTGTGTGAGGGGCGACGTTCACCTGCGTCTTTTGTGAATGGAATTGTACTGATCAAGTTTTCTACAATAAAAATACAAAGAAGCAGCATTGACCCTTAATTTCTATGAAAGTGCAAAAAAACTTTGACATGTAAATTGTTTTTTGTGCTTTAAGGGTTTCTAAAGCTATTCGAATCTTATTACTATGCTTTGGTTTGGTTCTGCTTATTCTACGCTATCAGAGAATTCTCTTATCAAAGACTGTTCACAACAGCATGTTGAGTTACAGAAAATGTAATTTGTGAAGTGACAACCTCTATGTAAAATTAATTTAACAATTGAAGACAGTTTGTAGTTATTTGTACAAGATGTGTAATGTGAGCAAAACTAGAACTCGGTACATGGCAGAGGAGCACACCGACATGCAGATCAAGTCCAGTTTTTAAATGTTTTCATTGTAAAGTTAATCAAAACCTTGTAATCTGACAGTCTGAGTCATCTGTGAAGAAAAATCCTCTGCGGTGTGTGACTTTGATGTGGAGGACATTTGTGTTTATGCAGACCTTGTATGTATCTGTTCCTAGTTTTAGGTCCTGTTTCCAATTATGAATTCAGTTTTTGTACACTGGCCAGCACTTTTCTAGTCCTTAACTTTCTGAATCATTAGCAGGAAAAGAATCTGTACACGTTCATTAATGCAACTGGACAGAACTGGTTGGTTTTTTGTACAAATTACTTTGTCTGCTCATGTTTTGGGTTATTGCAAACTGTCTTTATTAAAAACTTAATTTGATATATCAAACGGGCTGAAAGTGTAGGTTTTTTCTTGGTTTTTTGTAGGATGTGCAACAAATTACTTTGCATTGTCCAGATTTGTTTTCCATAGTCACACATTTCATTATATTCTACAAAGATGAGACTATTCTGGGTTGAATTTTAGTAGTTATTGAGTGATAAAGGAAACTGTAATGAATTGCCGTGGAGTTATTTCAATTAAGCATCTGGGTATTGCATTATGTGTAAACATTACAGTACTTTAGTGCAAATTTAAGAGCATTTCACATTAGACTACTGCCAGTGTAATGTATTGTAGCAACACTATTACTGTTTTACTAGCAATTCTTCTACTTATTGCAAAACTTAGAGTGACAGTTAGTGATGGACCAATCGCATTTCCACGAGGTGTAGTCTAGTTTGGTTGAAGAGTTAAATTCAAATACTGATATATGCTGGTTTTACATTGGAATTAGAATATGAATGTACATTGTGCAGATTAAATTCCCGATTAGAAGTCTAACACCAACCAGGTTTTCAAGGAGCATTGCCGCATAATCGGAACTATCAATCAAACGCATCAGGCAACGGCAATCTGCAATCCCCAGACAGATGCTGACCAGGTTTGTTATTGAACACGAGACCTGGCTGTGCGACTGGCATAATTGTTCAAGCCACCGTTACGTTTACTTCTAAACAACAGTAATCCGTGCTGGCGCCTAACGTATCTAGTCAACGTTGATCCGATTACTGCAGAATAATTACTTGCCAAGCGTATGTCGATTTACAATGCTTGACATTATTGCCAATTATAATTTTTGACTTCAAAGATGTCAATCACAACTTCATAGACATTCGGTATTCGTCCACAATGCTCTTAAGACCTTGTTGTTAAAATGTGCTGTTAATACAAATGGCCAGGAGGTGTCACTAGAGAGGTGAGTGTCAAATGCTTCGAAGCTTCGATACGATTTCCGACACAATTGCTTCAAACGTGTTGATTCTTCGTGAGGCTTCACTCCGCCATCACTACTGAACTCCGCTCCTCCCCCGCTGTTCTCTGCTGCTGCAAGCTGCTCTCACCAAGTCATTCGCTACCATGAAACACCTCTGCCTGTTTTTCCTGCACAACAACCACCATACTTGAGTGATTGTCTCCTGTCCCAGCTGTAATCCGCAAAGCTCTAAACTGCACACCGTTGTGCAGCGTAAGAGCTGCCCGTCCTTGCCTTTCAGACAAAGCAGCTCTCTTATCAGCAAGCAGATATGAGAGTGCAGCGATCTGCGACAAACTGAGTTCTCCTGCATTTCTCTCCCGTTTCTCAGGGTCAAAAGACTCCGTAATTAAAGCGCGTGCTTTAACACTGAGCGATCGTTGCTTAATCTGTATGGCATTCTCCTTATACATCGTTACTTGTACTGCTAGCTGCTCGCGGCTTTTTGGACAGGTATTTCTTATGTCTCTTGCCTCCTCATCTAACTGCTTTATAATTATTAACAATACACAAACTCTCTGACCAGCAGACAAGTGTAGGTTTTCTATTGTAGGCGCCTTTGCCTTCGCTTTATGCAGAGACGGCTTATCTGCGTCTTTGACCAGCGCAGCTGCTGCGCCCGACTCCGCCCTCCTCGAGGAAAGCGCAATGACCTCCGAGTCGACCTTCTCTACGGCCGCTGCTCCTGATGATACGTTTAACGTTGCCGTTAACGTTGCTGCTGCCTCCGTTTTTAGCGGAGAAAACACAGCTGTAACAGCTGATTGTACCGTACACCTAAAAAACTTTAGAAA